>NC_033628.1:3474454-3488473 GCF_001540865.1 Ananas comosus
AATTAAACTACTTACTCTCACACAGTTGGATTTACTAGGCATTAGAACATATGACGTAAAGCATAATAGAACAACGGGGATGCAAAGCCAATATATAATTACCGAAAAATAGGCACAGAAGGAACAGGATAGAAGAATAAGATCGACGACGTGCACCACTGGGGTACCGATTCGATCGCGAAGTGCCCACCTGTCACATGTCGGGGCGGACACACTGGGTACGAACAAGTTCAACCGACCTACGAAGATCCCACGTCAGTAACAACCCATCACCAGAAGTACACTGTCTCACAAACCCCACACGATTAAACCCCGTATCGGTTTCCCAAAACCGAATTCATCGTAATCATCCGGAAGTCCCGAAAACCACACCGGACGCTTTCCCCGTCACGGACCCACTCAATTGTCCGCCGAACTTCACCCGACTCGTGCACGAGTCACCCGGCTGCCCCAAAACAACTCCGGATTTGGGATCGCCTTCGGCGCGAGACCGAGGTGACACAAACCATAGCGATCATCGGCCCGATCCAATCGTACGGAAATCCGTTCCCGAAGTGCTTTTTTTCCGCAGCGACCTACGTCGGTCAACTTAATTTAGACCCACTCAAAATGATGCGCAAGTGACCAGCCGAACAAGGCTCCAGCCACTACAGAATTCCTCACGAAAACACTGTCGGGGAAGGAATTCGAACCGATCCGCGTTCCGTCGCGATTTCGGCCGGAGAAACGCGCGAAAGTTACTCATTTCTGACACTTGCAAAGGCTTGGGCCTTGGGAACGATCAGTCCAGAGGTTTATTCTCAGCCCTAACTCGCTTGCCAACGAGGCACTACGACGAAGCAAACGGCCATAAAAGCCCCTTATCGACACATGAATCGACATTATTTTATAGTGTTTCCATGGCTTTTTATGGATCGTTGACAGCGCAAAGCAGAGTCAAACAAGCCAGGCCAAGATCCCAGGTGACTGGTCTCCGGCGTGCCGGAGGCCGATGTCACCTTTTCGAGCACGCCGGCACCGTGGCATGCGGCACGGGACGACGCAAAATTATGAAACAGCGCGCACCAGTACGGAAAAGATGCCCTTAATACTCGCCTAGACCGAGAGCTCTCAGACTCCAATGAAGGGTGGCACGATATCAGCACTGACCAGGATCATCGTGGCTCACCTTCAGAAGACTCGGGTGGCGTCGTTCACGCGAACAGTGACGCGGAAGCCCAGAACAAGGGTGAGAAAGCTAAACTAAGTTACCGGAGCTAGCAGGGCACGGGTGGCCGCGGCGGCGGGACGGCGGCAGCCGGCCAGGCGGAGAGGTGCTCTCAGGTAGAGGAGGCCGGGGCTCGCGGTCAGCAGGCGACGGGGAGCGGGTGGCGGCGAGACGGCCAACGATGCCCTAGCACCAAAACCCGTGCGGAGCATGGGCTCCAATTCCGGCGGGACAGCGAGCTCCAGGCGCGCAGCGTCTCCGGCCGGGTTACGGGCACGGCTGGCCAGCGGAGTTGGTGCTCACGCGGTCAGGCGGCGAGAGCGGCCGCATGCGGCGCTGGACATCCTGAGGCTCTCACGGCTCGGACTCGGGCTGCACAGGGGTGAGCGCGGCCACCAGCCGGCGTCCGGGGAAGGCTTGGGCGGGAACGCCGTCGCGGAGGCCGAGGGGCAGGCGGCAGCGCACGCTAAGGCTTTTTTTTTTGGGCGGCGCACGGAGGCAGCGCGGGTCACCTCGGCCCGAGCAAGACCTGGCGGGCCCTGCGGTTTGTGAACAGAGGAGGCGACGCGGGCCCGCAGGACGGACCGCGACGGATGCACGGGGTTACGGGCGCTCCGGGGATGCGGCGTTGGCCCGAGCTATGGCAGCGGTTGGGTCTCTTAGGAAGAGGTAAGCATCAAACCATATCGGCCGGATTGACCCGAGGGCTGCGCGCAGGGATTGCCAAGTGTCGGCGTGTGGCGGCGGCGTCGGTGTGTGCAGGGTCTGAGAATGGCGTCGCGGGGGTGTCAGGGCCTGTGTCAGAGGTGAAGAACCGAGTGGTGTGGGTTCACCCTGGTAGCGAGGCCACAAGTGGGGGTGGAAGATGTGAATGAATGAGCAATGGAGGAGGTGGAGGAGTGTGTGTGATGTGGTCGCGGCGGTGTGTGTGTGCGTTGCTGCGAGTTGCTGTGGAAGCGCGTGTGTGTGCAGGGCAGCGGCTTGGGATGGCAGAGGTGCTGGGGTAGGTCGGAGGAGTGATGGGGGCAGGGTCGGCTCGAGTCTAGGGGTTTCGCTGCATAGAAACCTAGATGCCAAATTGATATACAGAGAGTGAGTGTCACAAAAAGTGCCACTAGCGTTGTTATTTTACCAGTCCTGCACGAGCACAAGGTAAAACGCGCGAATACCCTCTACGGTGCGATATTCACGCGAAACGGTACATAAAATTATCTGCTGGACCTTGGGCTCGAGTAGAAGAGTAGTGCGTGTCTCTTGTTTTTCTGATCCAATAAAATCACGAATAACTCGTCCATTAAATCCAGAATCATTATCAAGTCTCTGTTGCTCGTATACTACACCGCTAGAAATTGGAATCCGCTCAGCACTCTCTCGCACGCGCTCAATTTGTTTAGCGGCTCATCGCGAGCGAATAATCGCCATCTTCTCTCGAGTTCTCAACCAACAGAGCTAACTCATTTTACAATTCTGTCTTTCGATTCACCACTTAAACTCACGACAAAAATCCACTTCCGTCTCAATTCGAAAGTAACATAATTAATTCACACAAAATACATAGAAAACATGTATTTTGGATTTTCTCGAATCGGTGCGTCAAACTCAAAAATCCGTCAGCCGCCAAAATAATATTAATATAATATTAGACTATATACAGTTGATTTCCTAGAATAGTTGCTGAATCCTGCAAATGAGCTATTTAGGTATGATGGTATGTATGTAAAACTTTAGTATTCTAACTTGACGGTGTAGTCTCGAATATCTGACCAGTAGCTACATACATTTTACTCTCTGGAGCTTTTTAATTTCGTAAAAACTGGGTACTTTAAGTATCTCATCATATAATTTTTTAAAAATTTATTTAATCGGCAGATTATTTTTATAGCTTTACAAATTTTTCAATCCTGAAGACTTGACGGAGTATGCTTATAGTGTAATACTTAAAAATCTTATATATTCACAAATAAGCATTTTCAACAGAATGCTATAGGATATTCTACTATCGTACTCTAGTAATTATAATCAAGAAAAAAAATTCTCAAGAATGTCCTTAAATTTGCTAATATTTTAATTTGTAGATAAATATATTAATTATCATATCATATCCTCTTCTCGTAATAGTACCAATATTATATATTGAATCAGCGAGTAATTTGGATATTTAAATATGTGCTCTTGGTGAAAATATTCGATGACATCCTATTAAATAGAATTGATAAATTCTGAATATACCTTCTTATTATTAAAGATCAGCGTTATAATAGATCCTTTTTATATTATTTTTACGTAGTTGTAAATAGAGTGATTTATTTCTTCTATAAAATTCAACTTTTATTTCGATTTCATATTAAATTTACGTTAAACTAGTAAAATATCTCATACCGGCATTAAAACTTATGCATATATATGTGACGTTTGATGTAGATAATGATATCGAAAAATTATAAAATTTATTTCTAGAAGTTTTAAATGCTCTAGATAATATATTTTTTTAATAAGTTATGAGTAATCGTCGAATATTCGGAATATATAGTATAATCCATACTCTCTGTAAATTATAAAAAATTATGGTATTAATATCAATTAAATTGCTACGTGGAGTTTTTTGTTGACGATCAATCGTACTCATAAGTAGCAACTTATGATAGTAGCCTTAGGTACTATATATTATATATATATATATTTAATATATACACTTCAATATCATAATATATATATACTATATTATTAAGTAATATATAATTTAATACTTATATATATTATTATATTATAATAGTTGTCTCACTGGTCGTTAGCCAAAGATGGCAGTAGCAATTACATTATATTTAATATTAAATTATATTTATAATTTAATACGCAGATCAGATGCCTGCTAGCATCAATCATTAAGTATTTTTTCTGGAAGAATTTTATATAATTATTAACAATATTGTTTCGCAATTTAATTTATATATTACTCAACTATTTAAGAGAAATCCCTGGGTGGATATGGTGTTGTCAATAAACATAAGTTAATATAGTTTTGTTTTTAATTTATAAAAGTTTTATCATTGTAGTGTAGATATAGATAAATATTAACATTTTTTCATAAATTATATATAGGTAGATATTAGATATACATTAAATATAGATATACTATTAAATATTTCTGTAAATTTCATATATAGTGATAGATATAGATGATACATTAAATATAGATATACATTATTATTTTTAAATTCTAATAAATTTTAAAATTTTTAAAAATATTTAACTAAGTATCAAATTAAACAATTAACTATATAATAAAATATGAGTAGATTAGAAATAGAGATAATATTATATATATATATATTATATATATAGATATATTATATATATATTATAATATTATATATATATATTATTATATATATTATATTGTAGATGGGGGATAAGGAGATATTCGCTAGGTATGCAAAAATTCTGGATTTTTTTACTGTTGTAGAAACAAGAGGAAAATTAAAGTTTGTTTAATTCTATATATTTATTTTATGTAATGAATAAGGAATTTAGTTTTTTTTCCCCCCAAAAAATGAGTCTTGGCGACAGACTTTTGAAATGTTGAAATTACGTGCTTATATATATATAGTATATATATATATTATATACTAATATATATATATATATATATACTATGATATTATATAATATATACCCTCTCTATATATATATGAGTAAGAAGTTACTATGTTATCAGATGTATAGAAGACTCTGGCGCGCACGTGCATTCGATTTTTTAGCCCTGTAGATCAACCCTTTAATCATTGTCTAATCTTTGAAGTCCAATACCTATTACCTGGTGAGGGACTAGTCAAACCCTAGGGGTCACTACTCAACCCTGGGCGGACCGCAATCATCTCAAACGTTATAATTTTTTGATCCAATTCGAGGAGCATAATAGCCTCAACGCTAATATATATATATGATATATATATTATATATATATATATATATAGAGAGAGAGAGATAGAGAGAGAGAGAGAGAAGAGCAAGAGAAGTAGGGCTACTATACTCTTATGAGTTATAGAGCCCTTCGTATCTCATAATTTTTTCAATGTTTCGGGCTTCGCAATTGATGATCCACACCGTTAAATGCTCTCGCAGTATATGAAACTTTTTTAGAAAATAAATTTCGTAAACTTTTTGAAATCATTATAAAGTCCATCAACGGATATAAAATGAGCAGCAAAATCGAACGACGCCCGAAAAATGGATGATCGGATCGTTCAATGTAAGATCGAGGTTATTGAGTCTTTATCTAGATAGATGAATAGAAATTTTTTTTATCAAAAATTCAACTATTCCGATTCTTTTACACCGTTAAATCGGGCAAAGTATCACATCCGGCCGTTAAAAATTGTCAATTTTTGCGAGCTATGATCGTAAAAGGTAATATGCATATGAAAAATTATAAATTTGGAATTTTCCCCGAGAGCATACGTAGCCTCTCTTACTCTCTCTCTCTCTCTCTCTCTCTCTCCTCTCATCTATATATTATATAATATACTATAGTTATATATTTATATTCATATAGGTTGTGGCTACTATACTATTATGGAAATACCGATCGCCTCTTTACTCATAAGTTGGTTTTCGATGATAGATCGTCCGAATCGACGATCCCACCATTAACCATTATTTACGCATTTAAAACTTCTAGAAGAATCAGAATTTTATAATTTTTGACATCATTTACCTTACGATTCAAAATGTCACAAATTGACAATTTTTAGATGCGCCGGGTATTGGATACTTGCTAGCCTTAACAGTGTAAAAGAATCGAAATTTATTGAATTTTGATAGAAACATTCTATTCACTAATATAGAGTAAAGATCAATAACTCCGATCTGAAATTTGAAGAGAATCCGATCATTTCTATTTTTAGGAACGTCGTTCATTTTTGGACCAATTCTTTTATGCCTACTTGATGGAATTTTATTCTATGATTTTCGAAATTTACCGGAAATTTATTTTCTAGAGCTTCAAATTACTCTTAGATCATATTTAACGAGTGAGATCGTCGTATTCAGAAGCTCCATCATTGAAAACAACTTATGAGTCGAGGGTCCAATACTCATAATAGATATTTAGTAGCCATGCCTATATATATTTGACGATTTATTTTATGCCCACTGATGGACTTTATATGATTTCGAAAATTTACGAAATTTATTTTCTAGAAGCTGTCAAATGATTATATATAGGCCATGGCTTACTATTTACTATTATGAGTATTGGAGCCCTCGTAGTCATAAGTTGTTTTTCAACAAAAAAAAAAAAAAAAAAAAATTCAGACGCTTTTCCGCTATCTTTTAAACTCAAAGGGACCCCGAGGCGTGACACATATAGAAATCAAATTTCATAATTTTTCGACATCATTTACCTTACGATCAAAAGCTCACAAAATTGACAATTTTTAACGGCCGGTATGAAATACTTGCTAGTTTAACGGTGCAAAAGAATCTGAATAGGTTGAATTTTTGATAGAAAAGTTTATTCCCTACCTAGATAAAGATCAATAACTCCGATCTTAAATTGAAAGATCCGATCATCTATTTTTAAGACATCGTTCGATTTTGACCGTTCATTTTATGCCCGCTTGATGGACTTTATTATGATTTTGAAAAATTACGAAATTTATTTTCTAGAAGTTTCAAATACTCTAAATCATACTTAACAGAGTGGATCGTCGATTCGGAAGCTCCATCATCGAAAATAACTTATGAGTACGAAAGGCCCAATACTCATAATAGTATAGTAGCCCTACTCTCTCTCTCTCTCTCTCTCTCTATATATATATATATATATAGACACACACACACACACAATCATGTACTTTGCACTCAGCACGGACGAAAGAGAAATTTCCTGGCATTGAGGAGACACTAACAAACAAACACGTAAGTAGAGCACTCACCAAACCAACATTATATTTTTTTTCTAATCTAATGTGCGTGTATGTATAATAGCCCTTCCAAATCCTACCGTAGCACATGCCAATTTATAAAAGATATATGCCAATCAACATTATTGCTGGGAAACTTTTGATTTATTTAAGAAAGAAAGATTGGAAGTTTGCCCCTGAAACAATTCGAATCGGCATCTTCAAATAAGTTCTCATTTTTTCCATCCAACAATATTTAATGAGTAGAACCGATTATTCCTAGCGTAGGTGGTAAAAGGCTTAATGGTTGCTATCCGAAGTTTCAAATTCGAATCTTAGTTGATTCATATTTTCAGCTAAATTTATTTTTAAATAAAATAAACGAAACGGTTAGTATGCTACCTATCTCTCTCAAAAATAATAATAATAATGAGTAATACTAAAAACTCTCAAGTTCAAAGTCTAAATCTCTTTTCATCTAACTTTTTTTTTTTTTCTAAAGAATGAACGAAGCAGGTAAATGCTTTCCTATTATTAAGCCATTCAATTTTTTATAGTAAAATTAATTGTGGGATAATTTCTTAGAAGCCCCTCTTGCGACTGCTAATTTCATTAGTATCCTTTCAATTCTTTAAGGCCATGTTTGGTTGGGGAACAAGGGTGGGGATAAGGGGTTATCCCCCCCTTGTTCCCCAAACACTATTTTTAAAGGTGGGAACTAGCTATTCCCACCCTTAACGGGTTATCCTAGGATAACCCGTTAAGGGTGGGAATATTTGCATTAGTTATCTTTCAATTCTTTAAGGCCATGTTTGGTTGGGGAACAAGGGTGGGGATAAGGGGTTATTCCCCCTTGTTCCCAAACACTATTTTTAAAGGTGGGAACTAGCTATTCCCCCTTAACGGGTTATCCTAGGATAACCCGTTAAGGGTGGGAATAGCTAGTTCCACCGTTAGGTGAATAGGATGGGAACAAGTTGTTCCCACCTCATTTTTTTAAAAAAAATTTAAAATTAAAAATTTTATTTTAATTTTAGTTTTATAAATTTATAATTGGTAATTTCAAATTCAAGTTTATAGTTTTAAATTTAAATTTTAAATTTTAATATTAATTAATATTAATTTTATATTTTTTAATATAAATTTGATATTTATATTTAAAATTTAATTTGATCTTAAATTTTTTAATTTAAATTTAAAATTAAAAATTAAATTTTAATTTTAATTTTTGAATTTTAAAAAAGTATTTTTAGGATCACCTGCTTTTTCCACCCATGAGAGAGAGAGAGAGAGTTTTTAATTTATTATAAATTTAATTATAAATTCAAATTTAAAATTTATAATTTTAAAATTACAAAATTAAAATTAATTTTAATTATTTAATTTAAAATTTAAAATTTTGATATTTTAATTTTTTTATATTTAGAATTTGATATGTTATTTTTAAATTAAAATTTCATCTTAAATTTAATGTTCAAACTTTAAAAAATTATTTTTTTTAAATTATAAATTTGAGATTTTAAAGTTTATATTTTTTAATCTTAATTTTAAATTAAAAGTTTATATTTAAATTTTAAAATATAAATATAAATATAAAGTTTTAAATTTATATAAAGAAAAAAGATAATATCATTATTTTTATTTTTTTTAATACCAACTTTAATTCTTATCCCATCTTAACCTAAACCAAACGTTATTTTTTTTATTCCCAGCAATAACTCAATTTTCATCCAACGCAAAATTGATTAATCTTGCTTATACTTCAATTTATTACTATCCCCGGAATACCACTTTTTTGCTTATCCCCGACCAAACGATTACCTAAGGCCTATGTTTGGTTGTGGGAACAAGGGTGGGGATAAGGGGTTATCCCCCTTGTTCGCCCAAACACTATTTTTAAGGTGGGAACTAGCTATTCCACCCCTTAACGGGTTAATCCTAGGATCAACCCGTTAAGGGTGGAATAGCTATTTCCACCGTTAGGGTGGAATAGCGGTGGGAACAAGTTGTTCCCACCTCATTTTTTAAAAAAAATTAAAAAATTAAAAATTTTATTTTAATTTTAGTTTTAAAAATTTATAATTGGTAATTTCAAAATTCAAGTTTATAGTTTTAATTTAAATTTTAAATTTTAATATTAAATTTTAATATTAATTTTATACTTTTTTAATATAAATTTGTATTTATATTTTAAAATTTAAATTTGATCTTAAATTTTAAATGTTTTAAATTTAAAATTAAAAATTAAAATTTTAATTTTATTTGAATTTTAAAAAAGTATTTTTAGGAATCACCCTGACTTTTTTCCACCCATGAAGAGGAGGAGAGAGAGAGTTTTTATTTTATTATAATTTAATTATAAATTCAAATTAAAATTTATTAATTTTAAAATTAAAATTAAAAATTTTAAATTTTAAATTATTTAATTTAAATTTAAAATTTTGATATTTTAATTTTTTTATATTTAGAATTTGATATGTTATTTTTTAATTAAAATTTATCTTAATTTAATGTTCAAACTTTAAAAATTATTTTTTTTAAAAATTATAATTTAGGATTTTAACAGTTATATTTTTAATTCCCAGCAATAACTCAATTTTCATCCAAACGCAAAATTGATCTAATCCTCGCTTATACTTCAATTTATACCTATCCCCGGAATACCCACTTTTTGCTTATCCCCGAACCAAACGATACCAAGTGCCCTTTTAAAATGTCCATATGAACTGTTCATACTTGATCCAGTGGGCTTAAAATACTCATTTTACTGCTGTATGATAGTAAAGTGAATTCAAGTGAGATTAAAATATTCCAAAATAAACTAAGAATCTAAAAAAGAAAGCTCTGAAAATCATGCATTAATTTTCAAGTTAATGGGCCCAGTTGAAATTTCAATGACAAGTTAGAACTAGCAAAAAGAGAACTCGTAGTTCAAGAAAAAGGCTTTTCATTTCCCCCTTTTCGGGGGAATCATACCAAAGGCATTTAGCTAATAAAACAAAACTAACACCCTGCAAACGAAAAGAGGCGGCAAGAGTGTTGATGTCTTTTTATATTTTTTTAAGAAAAATATAGCATGTCGTGTCTTTTTAATAGCTCGGGTTTTTAAAATTAGTGGTTAACACCAATGATCTGACAAGCTATATTAGAGATAGAGGTCATGAATTCGGTTTCTGCATGTTGCGAATTTATATAGGTGTCAGAAAAGAATATTAGCTTAAAGAGGCTAGCATACTACTAAGTGGTGGAAAGGCCAGGTTAGGCTGAGCTTTGTTCAAAATGGTGGAAGGTTGGATTAGATCGAGTCATATTTAAAGCGGAGTGATGAGTCTGATACTCTGATTGGACCTAGTCACAATCGAAATTCGTGAATATTATATATGTTCACTTTAAATAAATTAATGGTGTATTTCTAATAAATCGAGCTTTTGAATTTAATAATTAACACCAACGATCCAACATAATTTTTTTTTTCTTTATGAGTAAGGGTGTTGATGAAAATCATTCTATGAACTTGTATCGGTATGTATGAAACTTCTATTTATACAAAAGCATCCATGATATTTAAGAATTTTCAGATATCGATATAACATTATATATTCTATTAATTTTTATGTTCCATACACTAGACTAGGTCCAAACAATCTCAGGTAATCGATCCCTTTTTAAAAAATTTTTTTTTAAAAAAAAAAAATGCTAGCCTCTAACCCGTACCACACTCTAATCGTTGCTCACAGTGTAAACAAGCCAAGCTCGAGAGAGCTCGGCTCGACATTGTTCAAAGGGCTCGGCTCGAGCCAGATTGGATCGAGTTACTATTGGAGTGGATTTGGCTTGAGCTAAATCTAAACTCAGAGCTTGCACTCATCTACTTAATCGAACCTAAATTCGAACTAAAATTCTACTTATGTAGTGAATTAACGAGCTCGATCCGAAATGGAACATCGAAGCTAAGTTCGAGCTGATTCTTCAGGCCCTACACGTTTTCATCATTTTTCGGAGGTTTCACCCCCTACACTAATGGCCTCTTCCCTATATAAATAGATCTGCGTCTCAACCCGAAACTCAACAAGCTAGTTAGTTTAGTTTAGTTTAGTTAGTTTACATAAGCTTAGTCAGTTTAGTTTCATGGCGCCACTCCACAAGCTCAAGGTGTTAGAGCAATGCCGCATCTTCCCCACGCCGCCGCCCTCCGCCTCGCGGCCTTCGTCCCTCCCCCTCACCTTCTTCGACCTCGTCTTCGTCAACTTCCACCCGGTGCAGCGCCTCTTCTTCTACGAGCTCCCCGCCCTCTCCGTCTCCGACTTCCTCGTCTCCGAGCTGCCGAACCTGAAACGCTCCCTCTCCCTCACCCTCCACCATTTCTACCCTCTCGCCGGCACGCTGACGCGGGACGAGATTGCCTACTCCGAAGGCGACTTCGTGCAGCTGACGGTCGCGGCGAGCGCAGACGACTTCCGCGACATGGTCGGCGACCACCCTCGCTGCGTCAGGCGGTTCCACCCTCTGGTCCCGGAGCTGAATTCTCATCAAGGCGATAAAGGCCCCCGCCGAGACGTGCTGGCCGTCCAGGTGACCATCTTCCCGGGCGCCGGCGTCAGCGTCGGCACGGCGCTGCACCACGCGGCGGCGGACGGCGCGAGCTACGTCCACTTCATGAAGTCGTGGGCCGCCGCGCACGCGACGGGTTCGACGCCGACGCCGCCGCCGCTGTTCGACCGGGGCGCGGTGCGGGACCCGAGGGGGCTGCGGGCGGCGTTCGCGAAGGAGGCGGCGGCGCTGGAGGGCGACGGGAGGATGCAGGCGTGGGACGTCGCGCGCGGGGGCGCGGACGCGGTGCGGGCGACGTTCGCGTTCGGGCGCGCGCGGCTGGGGGCGCTGGCGGCGGCGCCGCGGGCGCCGCCGGGGGCGTCGCCGTACGCGCTGGCGTGCGGGTTCGCGTGGGCCGGCGTGGCGCGCGCGCGCGGGCGCGCGAGCGGCGCGGAGAGGTTGAGGTTCGGGTTCGTGACGGGGTGCAGGGCGCGGCAGGTGCGCGGAGATATTTTTTTTCCGGGGCGGCGTACTTCGGCGAACTGCCTGCGGAGGATATGCGCCGGTTGCGGCGCGGCGGAGCACGCTCGTGGGGGAGGACGGGCGGGGCGAGGGGTCGGACGATATGGAGGGGATAGAGCGAGGTGGACGACCAGGGAGGTGGTGAATGATGGGGGAGGGGATGCGGGGGTGGGTGAGGAGGGTGTACGAGTGCGCGGGGGAGAGGGCTGTGACGGTGGCGGGGTCGCCGAAGCTGGGGGTGTACGGTGTGGACTTCGGTTGGGGGCCGCCGGCCAAGGTAGAGATCGTGTCGGCCGAGCGCACCGGCGCGCTGGCGCTGGCGGAGAGCAGGAATGGGGACGGCGGGATCGAGGTGGGCGTCGTGCTGCCCCGCCGGGAGATGGACGTATTCGTCTCCTTCTTCGCCAGCCAGCTGGGCCACCTCTAAGTCATGAACCACCTACTGAATGGTCCATTCCCACGCGATCAAGCGAGAAAGTTAATGTTGCTTGCACCTGATGCACGCATCATCTGTTATTAATTGCTCGAAATTTGAAAAATATTCTGCCCTTTGTTGTTGTTGTTGTTTTTTTTTTTTTTTTAATGTGTAATAATTGATGGGGCAGACTATATTGAGGGTGTGTTTGGTTTGAAATCGGAATCGGAATAGGAACGGAATCAAAATAAAGTGGAATCGAAATCGGAATGACTCATTATCTAATTCTGTTTAGTTCGTCACCTGAATCAGAATCGGACTAAACCTTGGTGTTTGGTTCAGATAGATGTAAAAAACGTAATCAAATTAATATACAAACTTTATCTTTATAATATATTAATTTAAATTCAAATTAAAAATTAAATATTATAAATTTATATCAAAATTTTGAAATAATGTTAAAATTTTAAATCTATTTTTTTTAAAAAAAATTAAACTTTGAAGTTGAGTGGATAATTCAAAATATAAAACTAAATTTCGATTTATTCAAATTAAAAACTTAAAATTACAATTTAAATTTTAATTTGAATCCATAAATTTAATTTAAGTTTTAAATAAAATTTGAATAAAACTTTATATAAATTAAAATTTAATTTAAATTCAAATTCATAAGTTGGATTTAAAATACTTGATTAAATTTTTAATTAAAAAAATTTAAAATTATAAATTTAAACTCATATTTTAATTAAAAAAATTAAAAAAATAAATTTAATCGGAATAAATATTCATTCCGTTTGGTTCGAGTTATGTAATATTACAAAGTATCTCGACATATCCAGGTATCTTGGATTTCGGCGTGAGATTACTACTGATGCTGCATTAGAGCCTTTGGTTTAATACAGCAATGTAATACTAGATTACAGTGTTTATAGCATTAATATGTTTGGTTCAGTTGATAAAATTTAGTAATCTTGACATAAAAGTATAGTTTTTTTCAAAATTACCCCTGTTGTGGTCATTTGAATATTATTTTTTGCGAAAATGACGAATGAAGGGAAGGAGATCGTGATGATTACTTGGGAGGACGACACAATAGAAGATGATAGGTGTTCGTGCGCACGCGTGAGAGAGAGAGAGAGAGAGAGAGAGCGAGAGAAAGCGGCGTGCCAGAGAGAGGGCCAGGGGAAGGCGAGAGAAATAAAAATAATGCTGTTAATTAGATTTGAGGTTGTTGGAGGGTAAAATTGTCATTTTACATAATATGTAGTATTAACGTGTTTCAGTAATGCAAGATACACGACCCCCTCCCGTTAATATTTTCGATGTAATCCTGCTCGATTTGTAATGCTACATTAACGACTAGATTACATAGCGGATTAACCAAACACAGTTATCCTGGTAGGATTGCCTGCCAGGATAACTCGAACCAAACGCACCCTAAG
>NC_033628.1:3489780-3497430 GCF_001540865.1 Ananas comosus
TATATATATATATATATATATATAGTTCTATTATTTTTTATATTAAATTTTTTAAAAAAATTAAAATTTAGAAGAAAGAATTATAACTAGGTAGATCGTAACAATTGTATGCCTTGAGGATTTCTTATTACAGTTGGGCTAATCCTGCGACTATACCCATATGCTTGCATGCGTGTGATGTTCCATCACTTTGTAAACAGAGGATTGGATATGGGGCCATGGAATAATTTGTGTCTATTCACGAAGAAGTCTATAACTGGCCTTATTATTGGTGTCACCATTTCATATCGATACTTGACCTTTGTTTCTGTAAGGGGTGATCCTATGCACCCTACATTCACAACAAGTCCCAGAATATAAGCCTAAGATTATACGGGACAAGGATTAAAATTATGATTAGGATAAAAATAAAATCGAAAAAATAAAATTAAAATAAAATAAATCGGGTGTATGGACCGCGTGTGCCGCCGGCGGCCCGGCCCGGCCTGGCCCGGCTTGTGTTTAAACGGGAGCATAACTCTCATTTTCTCCCAAGCAACTAGTTTGAAAATAAAGGAATATATAAATACCAACAACATTATTTTAGTTTCAAATGTGGGACTAAACCTTACATATGAAAACTTTAGTTGGACTCCTAGGCAAAGCCCATTAAGTATTGGGCTGTCCAAGAGGCCTAATAAGTTTTAAGGGTCAAATGCATACAGCTCCCTGCAGACATAGCCAATTGCGGAAATATCCCTGCAAAACGGAAACTCCATAAGTTGTCCCTGCAAAAGTCTTAAGTTATGCAGATATGTCCCTCCGGTTAACATCCGTTAGTGATCTGTTTATTTTTTAACAGTGGATTCGTGAAATGACCATTTTACCCTCACAAATATATCCCTCCAAAAGTTTTCCTCTTCCCTTCTCTTTCTCTTCCTCTTCGGATCATCGAAGCGGACGACGGCGGCGGCGGCGCGGGGTCGGGTTCGCCGGCGACGAAGAAGAGGGAAGAACGCCGGGGCACCGGAGCTCTCTACCCGGAGCTCGTCGCCCTCAATGCCGTCCTCTCCCTCGTTGGCCTCCTCGGCCACGACATCGCCGACATCGCCGTCGACGTCGTCTCCCTCCTCACCGACCTCACCGACACCGACGTCCTCGGCGACCACGACGACCCCGCGCACGCCCTCGTCGCCGCCCTTGTCGACAACAACGCCCTCGAGCTTCTCGCCCGCCTTTCGGAGGCCGACCCCGACGAGATTCTTCTCCCTCGCCGGTGACGAAGAAGAGGGAAGAGGAAGAGGAAGAGGAAGAAAGAAGAAGGAAGAAGAAGGGAAAAGAGGAAGAGGGAAGAGGAAAAGTAAGAGGGTTCGTCGTTGCCGCCGCCGTCGCCGCCGCCGCCGCATCTCCTCGCCGGCGACGAAGAAGAAGGAAGAGGAAGAGGAGGAAGAGGAAGAAGGGTAAATACGTCAATTTACACTATAATTAACCATGGTTAAGTATTTTAACCGTGGTTAACGAAAAATTTCTAACAGATCTGGACGGCAGGGACATATCTGCATAACTTAGGACTTTTGCAGGGACAACTTATGGAGTTTCCGTTTTGCAGGGATATTTCCGCAATTCACTATATTTGCAGGGACCTGTATGCAAATAACCCAAGTTTTAAATCACCAAAAATCCAATAAAATCCAACAGGATATAATTACAAAAACAGTGTATTTGGAAGTATATACAGTTACAAATGCTGCAGTCATAACTACTAGTCTATTTGGTTTTATACAGTTGCAACTGCTGCAGTTACATTTTTTCTGTTTGGTAGTCTGCAGTTGAGATTTGTATTTGTAAATTCTATCAATTTTTATATAGAAAGGTAAGATTACGTCCTCTAAATATAATGTAATCATATTTTAATTATTAATTAAGATTTTTATATCTATATATAATTTATATATTATAAAATTATGTATGAATTTAATGAATTTTAAATACAAATATATTATATATTTGGTCAAAACAAAAATTAAGATATTATTAAATTAGCAAACTGGAAAAAAAAGAAGCGTATGAAAAAAATTATTGACCCTAACAGATATTATTAAATCCTAGCAGGTTTCATGAATATGTATTCTTGGAAAAAAAAATTAAAAAAGAAGCGTATAAAAAGATCACACTTTATTTATTTTTTTTAATGGGTGAGCCGATTCCAGCCCAATTGTTGCAGTTGAGTCTTCTCATGCAGAAGCAACTGCAGCAGTTGGGTCTAATTATACCAAATTAAACAAAAATTTAATAGATATGTGCATTTCCAACTGGAGTGTAATGGACTCGGCCGCGATAATTTATGAAAGAAATAGTAGACGTACAGTTTATAACGACCAGTGTACTTATTTTAGAAAGAAAAAAATAGCTGACTTGAGATTTTTTGAACTACTTGCATGTATTGTGTTAACCCTAACTTTACCATTGAGTGAACTGTTCTCCAAGTTGGCGCTAGAATTGTAATATCTGAATTTTTGAAGTTGAGGGAAATTCAAATTTGAAATTAAAATAAATTCAATATATATATATATATATATCCCCAATATCTATAGGTGACGTGGTATAACCTCAATTTTTTGAAAATTTTTTTTGTAACCTCATTTTTCTTGAATTTTTTTGGGGTCTATTGACTCTCTCTCTCTAATTAATATTTCTTAAGCAAAAGTTATGTGAGACCCAGTTTCTGTCAGTGGGGACTTGTCGACAGCTCTGGAGAGTGTCGAGACAAGCCCGAGTCGCGTTGGCGTCAAATAGACGCGAAACGGACTCCGTGCGACGTGAGGTCATCTTTCTGTGTGAAAATCTGCGAAATTGCAGAATTTTTACTCTGCTGTACCGGTACAAGGGTTGGTCTGTACCGGTACAACCACCGTGGGAAGTCGCTTGCTGTACCGGTACAAGGGTCCGTCTGTACCGGTACAGGATGCGCGACAGGAGGTTGGTGCCCACGGGTTTGGCCTTGTACCGGTACAGCAAGCCGTGTACCGGTACAAGGGAGTTGGTGGAGGGATAAAACAGTAATTCTTTTTCCTCGTTCTTGTCACCATCTCTCTCTATTTAGCTGCAGAGTGAGCTGAGAGAGAGAGAGATTTCCCACTTCTTCACCCATTCTCCTTCCTCTCTCTCTCTCTAGGCCGGGTTGGTGTGCGGTTGGAGGGATTTCGTCGCCGACGTCGCGCCGTGAGCCGTTCGAGCGCACTTGCTGCCGGAGCTTTGCGAGGAGGCCGGGCGAGGGAGCGTCTTCACTGTTCTTGACGTCGCGCCGAGGTTCGACGCTGTCGAGGTGGGTGATTCGGCGTCTTTTCTGGATTTTGGGCAGGTGTTACTATTTCTACTCGGTTGTAGCTGTTTTGCTGAAATCCGCCGTCGACTGTTTGTATTTCAGCTCGTTTTCCGCGTAGGAACGTCGGATCGCGACGAGGCTTGGTTCGTTGGATTCGGGACTTCGAGAGGAATCCACGAAGCCCTCACTTGCAATTTTTGGTCAAGGTTAGCATGGTCGAAATCATGCTCTTCTCAGCTGCTGTGAACGGGGACTGAATTGTGGATTTTTGTCATTTTAGCTTGGCGTTGGCTTGGCGACCGGACTTGGAGATCCCCGATTAATCCAGCAGAGTTCCTTTTAGGTCGAGGCTTCGTTTGCTGCCAGGAGATAGCACTTTAGGTGGGTTACATCGGTTTTGACTCCTAAGTTCTAATCGTCGACATGTATAAATGTTGATTGTTGCTATAGCCTTTTCTAGCTCGAATTCGTGGATTTAATTATTGTTGGTAATTCTGAATTTGGAGCATGGCATATTTAAATTAAATAGTTTCTACATGTTGGACTTGGAAATTGAATTAGGAGAAAACTTGCGATTTGGACCTGTCACCAGTTTTAACTACCTGATTTAGCTCTAGGAGCCGTTAGAAAATTGTACTGTCGCAGTTTCTTCGAGACGAGTACTCCAGGTAGTTTAGAATGTATTTACACTCGTGCTGGTTCGCCGAGTGGATTTTTACAGGGTCGTTCAGGTCGTTTCGGACTGTTGGGTGCCGTCAGAGTTGACGGTGGACCCGTATCGCCTTTTTGGCGTCAGATTGTGCCGAGGGCACGTTACCTGTTGGTTGTTAGACCAGTTTGAGTCGATTACTTGACTTTGGCTAGTTGGAGCCTGATTGAGCTCGACAGAGATACGCTGCATACTCGGTTGGGTAGCGCCCACGAGTGCCACTCCGGAGTCAGGCTTGTGCTTTTGCGTTGGTGTCGCTCATGCCAGTTGGACTTGCTCTCCACGGACCAGTTAGAGTGGATAGAGCCCGATAGTCGCAACGGGGCAGGGACGGGTGTATTCACAGTCCCGGGGACGGGTATGCTTACAGTCCCGATTGGATTGGGTCAGATTTGACATTTCCTACAGTTGGTTAGTGTAGAGCATGATAGTGTAGTGGATGATAGCGGTAGAGTATGCTTCCTGCTTTCCTTCTATCCTTGCTCCCTTCTGTAGACTTAGTGGGTGACCGATGTTGTTTTGGGCGGTACCCACTGAGGACTACTTGTTTTTACAGTAGTTCTCACGCCCAGTTGTTACCTATGTTTTTGCAGAGCCACAGGTTTCGGCTGCTGCACCGTCTGCGGACCTGGATCGAGGCAAGGGCGTCGCGAGTTAGAGCCCTACCCGACGTGCTGAGCTAGAGGTGCCCTACTGCAGGTAGATGTTTTGTTTCGAGTTTATGTACATAGTTGACTTAACTCGCCAGTGCGAGTAGCTCTGTATTTTGGATCCGAACTATGTATATGAAACTCTGTTTTATATAGCTTCAGTTTTCTCTAGCAGCTCTCTACTACTGTTTGTAGTAGTGTTTGATTTACAGGTACAGCTATCGCTTCGTATACAGGGGAAATTCCTTTGTATACGGCGGATTTGTCGGCGTGCCCGGGGAAAATGTAATCCGGGGCGTGACAAGTTACTATTTAATATAGTATTATAATTACAATGTACAAGTCTATTGTCCGCCTTAAATGGTCAATAGTTATTTTCTATAAATTAGTTTTGAAAGTTCAATAGGTTGGCAATTACTAACTAAATTACCATATTTTTTTCTTATAAAGTTAACATTCATATGCCTTTTCAAATTACAAAATCTTTTCTCATTAAATTCTTCCTAATTAATTTTTAATTTAATTTAACGCAACACCTTATTTAATAACTCTTATTTATGAGACCTCTCATCTTCTTAAAATTATTGCACCTCATCTCATAATTCCTAAAGTTTTTTAATCCTGTAATTGCTATTTACATGACCCCTCTTTTTCTTTCTCTCTCAAATGGCATTTTCTTTTTCTTTTTTTTCTACTTTTAATTCAACAGTTTCTATTGTTAATTAATAAGGCAATTTTTTTTTTTATTTTTCTTCTCTACTAATTTTATTTTATGAGTTCAATGATAAAGTGTTTATTTTAACTTTTAAAATTATTTTTCTCTAATTTATCATTGATTTTTTTAGGTTAATTCCTACAGTAGTTATCATGAGTGTAAAAACAAATATAAGTGCACAAAAAAAAAAAACTCTATTTTTATACAATATATTTTTTAGTGCATGTTATATTATATTTTTTCAAAACAATTTTACAAAGTAAAAATAAAAAATACTTAGAAATTTTTAAAAAATCCAATAAAAAAGTGAGAAACACTACAAAACTAGAGTTAAGGAAGTCCAAATTATTAGAGTTCCCAAAAAAATAAGTTCAAGAAATGCCCCCTATTTTATAACTAGCTTTTTATAAATATAGTCATTTGTAAATTTTCTTCCATATAAATTATTGATTTTTACAAATAAAAATTTATTTGATAAAAAAAACACTTACTTTGAATAGGTTTTTAATAATCAAAATTTTAATTAGATACTTTTTGTATTTTACAAGGAGAATTTAAGTAGAAAGCTATCGTAACATTTTAAAATATTTTATACAAAATTAATTTAGAGATAATTTTTTGTATGTCTCTCTAAAGTTTTAATTATTTTATTTGGCTCTCTAAACTCTTTGAAAGTTATAAAATTGTCATTCTTTATTAGTTGAGATATTAATATTAATTTTTTCACTATATATGAATCTCTCCTCATCTCCTTTTCTTTTTTGTTTTTGGATTGATAAATGATAAAAGAAAAAATTGTTTTTGCTTTGGTAAATGATAATTTTTTTTATACACATCTTATAATTTAATTTTTTTAACAAAATTTTATCGGTCGCATCGCGCGAGACTCTACGCTAGTATATATTATATATATATATATTATATATATATATATAGTATACTAGTATATAATATATATTAGTAATATTATATATATATATAGAGTTGAGCTAGAATGTCTATCGGTAGCAAATGGGCTCCGTTGCCACCTCACCTTTGTTTTCGGATGATGGAGCTTTCAAATCGACGGATCGCACCGAGTTGAGCATGATCTATAATCACTTGACAGTATAGAAATTAAATTTCAAATCTTTTCGACATTATTTACCTAATGATCAGGGTTTCAAATTAGTATTTAAATGGTTGAATATGAGGGGTCTTTCTGTTTAACGGTGTAAAGCTATCCAAATCAATTGAATTTTGGTTAGAAAATTCTTTAAACTATTTAGAACAAGATCTATACTCTCGATCATAATTACAAAATTTCTATCATCACTTTTTAGAGGATATTCATTTTTAGCCGTTCATTTTTACGCCCACTTGATGGACAAGAAAACAATATCGGAAAAGTATGAAATTTGATTTCTAGATACTTCAAGTGGTATAGATCATTTTCAACGGTGTCGATCGCCAATTTGAAGGCTCCATCATCGAAAACAAATGGGTGGCAACGAAGCCCGTTTGCTACCGATAGTATTCCAGCTCAACTCTATATATATATATATATATATATATGAGAGAATTAAGAGAGGACGTGCTTTTCGCAAATCGGAGATCGAATCAGGTGAAATAAAGTCGTGACTTCAAAGGTCCGACAGTACTAAACGTGCCAGCGCAGTTCGTTCGCGAATCTGATGAGCAAATTATCCGCAATAGCGCAAAATTGAGGAGTGGTCAATACGGAGAAAATTGTTTTTTGGAAAATTCTCCAACATTTTATGTGCCGAATTGCACGTTGAGTTGCCTTCATGCGTTTTACGCGCGCTGCGAGGGACTCGATTAAAATTATCTGCGCTTGAGGGAGTTGCACGCAATTTTTCAAAAAAAACCCAATGAGTAGGGCTGGCAAACGAGCGAGCCGGCTCGCGTTCGACTCGTGTTCGGCTCGATATTCGGCTCGCTCGAGCTCGACTCGAAATTAAATGAGCCGAGTTTGAACAAAATAAAAGGCTCGAAATTCATTTCAAGCCGAGCTTGAGTATTACTCGGCTCGTTCGAATTAGGCTCGAAAAGCTCAAATATATATATATATATATATATATATAGGCTGGGGCTACTATACTCTTATGAGTATAGACCCCATTGTACTCATAAATTTTTAACCATTGATTGATGGGATGTGTGGTTAGGATGATGGTGGTCCCCACTTAGAATGATAGTGGTCCCCTAGGGTTGAGTGGGTAGTTGGTTAAATAGTATGATCTAACGGATGAAAATGATTAATGGAATAAAT
>NC_033628.1:3497455-3638429 GCF_001540865.1 Ananas comosus
CCGTTACTAGACCAGTTTGGAGTCGAATTACTTGACTGCGGCTAGTTGGAGCCTTGATTGAGCTCGACAGAAATACGCCGCGATTACTCGCGTTGGGGTTAGCGCCCCACGGGGGGTGCCACTCGGAGTCAGGGCTTGGTGCTTTTGCGTGGTGATCGCTCAAATGCCAGCTTGGACTTGGCCTCTCCACGGACAGTTTAGAGTGGAAGAGCCCGATAGTCGCGCAAGGGGCCGCAAGGACGGGTAGTATTCACGAAGTCGGGGACGGGGTATGCCTTACAGTTTTCCGATTGGATTGGCGTCGATTTGACATTTCCTACAGGTGGGTTAGATGGTAGAGCGGATGATAGTGTTAGGGTGGATGATAGCCGGGCTTAGAGTATACTTCCTGCTTTCCTATATCCTTCCTCCCTTTCTGAGCTTAGGTGGAGTGAACCGATGTTGTTTGGGGTGGGCGTACCCAACTGGAGACTACTTGTTTTTACAGTAGTTCTTCACGCGCCCAGTTGCTTACCTAATGTTTTTCAGATCCACAGGTTATCGGCTAGCTGCACCGTTCTGCGGACCTGGATCGAGCAAGGGGCGTCGCCGGAGTAGAGCACCTACCGACGATGCTGAGCTAGAGGTGCCCTCACTGCGCAGGGGGGTACGATGTTTTTGTTTCGAGTTTAATGTAACATAGTTGACTTTAACTCGCCAGTGGCGGAGTAGCTCTGTATTTTGGATCCGAACTATTGGTATATGAAACTCTGTTTTATTTAATAGGCTTTCATTTTCTCTAGCAGCTCCTACTAGCTGTTTGTAGTAGTGTTTGATTTAACCAGGTACAAGCTATCGCTCTTCGTATACGGGAAATTCCTTGTATACGGCCGTATTTGTCGGCCGTGGCCCGGGGAAAATGTAACCGGGCGCGTTAGACAAGTTACTATTTCATATAGCTATTATAATGTACAATGTCAGAGTCTATTGTCGCCTTAACATGGTCAATAGTTATTTTAAAATTAGTTTTTGGAAAGTTTTCAATAGCGTTGGCAGACTTACTAACTAAATACCATATTTTTTTTCTTATAAGTTAACATTCATATGGCCTTTTTCAAATTACAAAATCTTTTCTTCATTAAATTCTTCCAATTAATTTTTATAATTTAACGCAACACCTTATTTAATAACTTCTTATTTATTGAGACCTCTCATCTTTCTTAAAATTATTGCACCATCTCATAATTCTAAAAGTTTTTTATCCTGTCAAATTGCTATTTTACATGACCCTTCTTTTTCTTTTTTCTCTCAAAATGCATTTCTTTTTCTTCTTTTTTCTACTTTTAATTCAACAGTTCTATTGTTAATTAATAAGGCAATTTTTTTTTTTATTTTCTTCGCTACAATTTTATTTTATGAGTTCAATGATAAAGTGTTTATTTTACTTTTAAAATTATTTTTCTCTATTATCATTGATTTTTTTAGGTTAATTCCTACCAGTAGTTATGCATGAGTGTAAAACACAAATATAAGTGCACAAAAAAAAAAAAACTCTATTATACAATATATTTTTTGTGCATGTAATTATTTTTTCAAAACCAATTTTACAAAGTAAAAAATAAAAATACTTTAGGAAATTTTTAAAAATCCAATAAAAAAGTTTGAGAACACTACAAAACTAGAGTTAAGGAGTCCAAATTATAGAGTTCCCAAAAAATAAGTTTCAAGAAATTGCCCCCATTTTAACACTAGCTTTTTTATTAAATATAGTCATTTGTAAATTTTTCTTCCATATAAATTATTGATTTTACAAAAAAAATTTTATTTGATAAAAAAAAACCACTTACTGTTGGAATAGGTTTTTAATAATCCAAATTTGTAATTTAGAATTTTTGTATTTTACAAGGGAGAATTTAAGTAGAAAGCTATCGTTAATATTTTAAATATTATACAAAATAATTTAGAGATAATTTTGTTGTATGTTCTCTCTAAACGGTTTTAATTTTTTATTTGGCCTCTCTTAAACTCTTTGGAAAGTTATAAAACTGTCATTCTTTTATTAGTTGAGATATTAATATTAATTTTTTCACTATATATGATCTCTCCTCATCTCCTTTTCTTTTTTTGGTTTTGATTTGATAAATGTAAAGAAAAAAATTTTTTGCTTTGGTTAAATGATAATTTTTTTGTATACACATCTCTATTAATTTTAATTTTTTTAAACAAAAATTTTATCGGTCGAATCGCCGCGAGATCTACGCTTAGTATATATATACTCTATATTATATATATATACGTCATACCTAGTATATATTATATATATTAGTAATATATATATTATATATATATAAGAGTTGAGCTAAATGCTATCCGGTAGCAAAGGCTCCGTGCCACCCATTTTGTTTTTCGGATATGGAGCTTTCAAATCGACGGATCGGCACCGTTGAGCCATGCATCTATATCACTTGACAGTATAGAAACTTTAAATTTCAAATCTTTTTCGACATTATTACCTAATGATCAAAGGGTTTCAAAATTTAGTAATTTTAATGGTGATTATGAGGGGTTTTCTTGTTTAACGTGTTAAGCTATCAAATCATTGAATTTTGGTTTTAGAAAATTCTTTAAACCTATTTAGAACAAGATCTTATACTCTCGGATCATTAATTTAGCAAATCTCTATCATATGTTTAGAGATATTCATTTTTAGCCGTTGATTTTTACGCCCACTTGATGGAAAGAAAACATATCGGAAAAGTATGAAATTTTGATTTCTAACGATATTTCAAGTGGATCATAGATCAAATTTTCAACGGACTCGATCGCCAAATTTGAAGGCTCCATCATCGAAAAACAATGGTGGCAAACGGAAAGCCCGGTTTCCGCTACATAGTATTCCAGCACAACTCCTTAATATATATATATAATATATATGAGAGAATTAGAAGGACGTGTCTTTTCGCAATGGAGATCGAATCAGGTGTAATAAAATCGATGACTTTCAAGGATCCCGACAGTAGCTTAACAGTGCTCAGCGCAGTTCCGTTCGCGAATCTGCATGATCAAAGCATTATCCGCAACTAGCGCAAAATGAGGATGTGTCAATACGGAGAAATTGTCTTTTTTGGAATTCTCCAACATTTTATGTGCCGAATTGCAGACGTGAGTTGCCTTCAAGCGTTTTACGGCGCGCGCGAGGGAGCTCGATTAAAATTATCTGCGCTTGAGGGAGTTGGCACGCAAATTTTCAAAAAAACACCAATTGAGTAGGGCTGAGCAAACGAGAGCGAGCCGGCGTACGCAGTTGATCTCGTGTCGCTCGATATTCGCTCGCTCCGAGTCGACTCGAAATTAAATGAGCCGAGTTGACAAATAAAAGGCTCGAAATTTTCAAGCCGAGGTTGAGTATTAGCTCGGGCTCGTTCGCAATGTAGGCTCGAAAGCTCACTATATATATATATAATATTATATATAGGGCTGGTGGCTACTATACTCTTATGGTATTAGACCCCATTTGTACTCTTCACTAATTTTTAACACCATTGATTGATGGGAGTGTGGTATGATGATTGGTGGTCCCCACTTTAGAATGATAGGTGGTCTAGCCTAGGGTTGGAGGGGTAGTTGGTTAAATGTATATGATCTACGGATGAAAATGTATTAATGGAATATAAATCTAGAGTGTACAGAAACAACTTTGAGTATAAAGGAGCCAATGCATAAAAGTATAGTAGCCGGATCTAATATATTATTATATATTAGTATATATATATATATATATATATATACCATCTTAATCTGTCACGCCCCGAGGCCGATTTTCAAAGCCATTTTAAAAATTCATTACCATTTTGAAAACTCAGGTTTTTACAGCCACCTCTTTATTACAACGGAAAACTATTGTATGATACAATTTTGAAGGACTACTCGATTCAACGATATGATATGATTTCATGGCTCCAACGAGTCGTACAAGCAAACCAGGGATCAACGAAGGGTGATATCTCACTTGCTGCTAGGTTTCAGCATGCCTGAGGCCGTGCTCACCCTTCGGAGCACTGCCGGCCGCAACAGCGCGCTCACGGGCGGCGCGAAGTTCAGCGATCCAGCGCGCACAGCGCGAAAATCTACCTAAACTCGCTAACCGGGGCATCCCTAACCCTCACAGAGGTAAGCATCGTGTTCAGAACGAACCCACGATCACCGTGCTCACCTCCTGGGGTGTCGGGGAGTCGTCGGATCACCGGAAAGGTGACCGAAAAGTGCAAACACAGTGCAGGAAAGCAAACTAAATGCATACCGGAGCGGTGGGGGCAAGGGTTGGCCGCCGGCAATCGGACGGCGGGCGCTCTGGTCAGGGACGGGAGCAGTTGGTCCGAGAGGTCCGAAGAGGGTGCTGGCCGGCGGCGGGCGGCAGCCGGTGGCGCGGCGGCGGAGATCAAGCCCGCCAAGTCCCTCTCGGGTTCAAGGTTGCCGGCGGCGAGGCGGCGGCCGGAGGAGCTCGGGACGGCGACGGTTCGGTGCCGGAGGCCGAGGGAAAGGCGGTGTACCCCTCGGTGGGCGACGGCGGCGCTCGGGGGCGGCGCGGCTCCAAGGTCGGCCCGCACAGGTCTGGGCGGCTGCGGGAGTTCCCAGCGGCGGCCGGCAGCGTGCGGGGACGGCGGGGCCGGAGAGAGGTGACGCGTCTCGTCCCAGAGGAGAGCGTCCCGAGGCGCTGGGCTCCCCAACCGCCTTTGGCCAAGGAGGGAAGGAGCGTGGCCGCGAGGGTGGTTCGGGGCTGCAGGAGCAATCCGGCGGCCGGAGCAGCACGCCGGCGGCCGGGACGTGCACACGGCTGGGTGGAGGGTGGCTGGAGTCGGCTGGTGTTTGCTGGGGGGTTCTAGGGTTAGGGTTTCTCCTCGAAACCCTAGATCTACCTATATATAGGTAGAGGAAACTTGCGGAAAACCCCCTCGAAGTTGATCAATTCGACCCAGCTCCCTACCAGCTGGTGCACCTTGCACGATAATCCTTCCGAGTTCGAAAACTCGCAAAAAGGCGCATAAAATAATGGGCTTCTTCGCGATTTATCCGTTTTATCAAATCAGCCCCTTTGCGGACTTTTCGCGATTCCCGAAGATCCGTCCGTCGGATTTCCGATCGGATCACACCAGGGCGATCAGCACGACAGAGGCATCGAATCTAGCATTTCGTTTCGCCCGAAAAGATCTCCGATTTGTGACAAAACCCACCCTCATTGGTTCCACCAAAACCACATATAGGTATAATTATAAGTAAAAACCATTAAACCCCCTTTTTCTCGAAATTCGTGCATCCAAATCCAAATCCGTCAGTGCCAATAGGTCCAGGATAGTCGAGAGCTATTGGACGACTATGATCGGAGTTCGATACGCGTCAAAAGCCAACTATACTCCGTGGCCTCTCCGGAAAACCGGAGTTACTATTCACTTAAGTGATTCTTTCGGGTCGCGTAACTTCTCCGTTTTAACTCGTTTTCTCCTGAAATTTGACGAGTGCTTAAATAATTGCATTACACACAAAAACATCGTCAAACAAAAGGGTTTAATCAATAAGTCAGAAATCTCAATTATTACATCATTCCCTCCTTACAAGAAATTTCGTCCCCGAAACTTAAATCAAGACTCCCCCGCAAATAACTGCGGATAGCGCTCCCGCATAGACGACTCAAGCTCCCACGTAGCCTCGCGCTCCTCGTGATTCTCCCACTGGACCTTTACATACAGAATGCTCCTGTTCCGTAACTGCTTTACCTCACGTGCCAAAATCTGCAACGGAGCCTCTTCATAGCTCAAATCCTCCCGTAACTAAATGGATGTCAGACTAATGACGTGGGACGGATCCGGAATGTACTTCCGAAGCATGGACACGTGGAAGACGTTGTGCACTCGGGCGAGACTCGGAGGAAGAGCCACTCTGTAAGCCACCGGATCAACGCGCTCTAGGATCTCAAACGGTCCCACGAATCGCGGACTAAGCTTGTTCCGCAAACCGAACCGTTTGATCCCCCTGGATGGCGACACCTTGAGCAGCACATGCTCACCGACCTGATTTTTTATCTTTTATAATATTAGTCCGCTGCAATGCGCGGATAATTTCACTAGTTATAATTTATACCGAAATATCATTAAAAATAACAGAATTATAATAAAAAGTTATAATTTTAGGGTTTAGGGTTTAGGGTTTAGGGTTTAGGGTTTAGGTGGGTACTTCGATCCGACGTCGGTACAGTGGTGCACGTTCGGTGATGGTTTCTTACCCTTGCCCTCTTACTATTATCTGTGTGCATATACATATTGAGCCTTGCACCCATATTATTTCCGTATTTACTCTACTCAGTTGTTTTCATATTTAGTATCTTGTGTAGGAGTAGAGTAGATTTCATCAGCGTATGATATATCTGTGACATGATTGGTCGAGTTCCTATCCTATATCTGTGACATGATTGGTCGAGTTCATATCCTATATCTGTGACATGATTGGTCGAGTTCATACCCTATACTTGTGACATGATTGGTCGAGTTTCATACTCTGTACTTGTGACCTGGTTGGTCGATTTGGTTACATGATGACCCATGCGGTCGATGGGCCCTGGGGGGCAGGATTGTCGGCTGGTTGCCGACGGTTGATCATTGAGCATATTGCATTGATCGCCCGATACTCGTCGCATTTCACGAACACTGGCGGTCTGATCCACCGCAAGGAGTGTTCTTTTCCGGAAAAGTGGTTGAATGGTGACAACCCGTGAGCCCTAGAGGGGTTATATGCACTGGAGAGTAGTAGTGGCATTGGCTTGAGGTCTGCGGTGCTGACCAAGAGAGCATTGGTTAGATTGGGTACTTTTGGACTTCTTGACCGGTTGACGCATATGTCTATAGTAGCAGTCGTTGCATGCATACTTACAGTTCTTACTTTATAGTTGTCTTGCTGCTATAGTAGATATTCATGTATGCTTTCGGTTCCAGTTACAGTAGCGGTAGCCGTTATTCAGTCTAGTTCTTACTTTCTTTCAGTTTATTGCTACTGTATTCGGTATATCTGCTCTTTACCTTACTATTGTTGCTACTATATTTCCACTGACCCTTGTTGTTATTTAGCTCTTCCTGATCCGGTGAGTACTCCTCGCCTTCATCGGCTTGCGGTACCCACTGGGAGGGGAGACATGTTTACATGTTCTCACCTCCCCAACTATTTTTCAGGTATCGCGGGCGGTGAGGGTTGAGACGAGACGTGAGACATGTACGTAGCGGTCAATAGATCTTCTGACCCAGGTTATTCGGCTTAGCTTTTACCCTTATTATTTCTGTTGATATATAGTTTAGTCGGTTTATATGGTTCAGTATTTTTATTACTTTGGAAAATGTGGATTTCTGGATTTTGTAAAATAAAAGGTTTTCTACCCCTCGTGGTAGCGTTTTTAAAAGAGAAAAGTTCCCGTGTAGGGAATAGTTTTCAAAAGATTTTCTGTGGATTTTGTATCTTAGTATTTCAAAACCTGTTTCTGAGTTGGAAACATTTTAACTGATAGATGTGGATTTATGTTTAAATATTGAATATATAAATGTGAACCTGTGATGTGAATGGTGTATGAATATATAATTGTTGGTTACTTGTATGTTCATTTGGTTGTGGTTGTACCTGGATTGCTTCTTGTACTTGTGCGACGCCGTGCAAATACAGGGGAGACTCTGTCCGTGTGCACAGTGGATTCCCTGTATTTGTGGCGGATCTGACATACTCTGGGGTCAGGTTTTCAAAAAAAAAAAATTCAGACTCTTTTCCGCTATGTTTTAAACTAAAAAGGATCCGGGGGCATGACAGATTAAAGTGGTATCAGAGCTAGTTCACCAGCCAGAAATGTGTGGCAAGTCTCAGCTGAGCCAGAGTCTGAAAAATAAGGTGATAGACTATGCCGGAGTCTGTATGACAAGGTGACCAGCTATGTCAGGGTCTGGATGACAAGGCTAGCGAGACGAGTCTCATATCGCCTAGTGATCTTGGGTTGTGTGTCTGATTGGACTGACGAGGACGTCAGGGCCTTAACGGGGGGAGTCTGTCACACCTCAATAATCCCACCTCGGATAGGAATGGGGATGTGATTCGGTTTATTAGAGACTCAGACACTAGTAATAATAATTGGGCTTAAGTATTTTGGACCGGTGTTTGGGCCCAACGAGTTATTGTTGCTAGTGGGCTAGGTCGTAACATTTGTTTTTACAATTCTTTAGTGGAGGAAAAAGATCGTATGCTTGCTTATTGGAACGAAGTTAAGAAACACATTGATAAGTGTTCCATTCTGTTGAACCAAACCAATGCTGATACGATGGATGCAGAACCATCGGTGTTTGCAGAGGAACGCTCAACAATGATTGAAAGACATGTGCAAGCAACTGACGGCGGTAAATAGAGTTTCCGTGTGGGAAATAGTTTTAAAAAGGTTTTTGAATGGTTTTTCATGATGAATGAATTAGAGTTCAAAAATAAAAGCTTCCGTGTGGGGAGCACTTTTAAATAGGATGATTGTTGTACTGTACATTGTATCATCCAGCGCCTAAGGAGTACTTAGAGGCATGCATCATCTCTAAGGATTGTTAGCTGTATGAAAATGCATAACATTAATTGGTTGTTGATTGGTAATTGTAGGTTGTGGTTGTGATCCTGTTGTATAGTTGGTACGCAGTGCAAATACAAAGAAAATTCTGTCCGAGTGGACAGATGAACTTTGTATTTGTGGCCGGTCTGTACGTCACATGGGCCAGGTTGGAAAAAAAAAAAGGGTACATCTTCCGCGACTCTGAGTTTTCAAAATGGTAATGAATTTTCAAAATGGCTTTGAAAATCGGCCCCAGGGCGTGACAGATTAAGATGGTATATATATATATATATATATATATATATAAAGTCCGGCTACTATACTTTTATGAGTATTGGCTCCTTTATACTCATAAGTTTTCGACCCTTAGATTTATTCCATTAATTATTTTCATCCGTTAGATCATACTATTTAACCAACTACCCACTCAACCCTAGGGGACCACTATCATTCTAAATGGGGACCACCATCATCCTAACCACACATCGCATCAATCAACGGTTAAAAATTTATGAGTATAAGGGGGTCTATACTCATAAGAGTATAGTAGCCCCAGACCATATATATATTATATATATCATATATATATATATATATAATATATATATATATATATATATATAATTATTTTATTATATATAGGCTTTAATTTAATTGGGCCATTATTGTTGGCCCATAAAAAACCCAACAAGTACAACCGTGCAATTGAGTCCAACTCTAATTTACGTAATACACTCTCTCTTTCAGATTTTCACTATTGCACATAATCCTAAAACATGATAACATTCAATTTCTAAATTCCTACTTTTTTTTTTCCCTCTCTCTCTCACCCTCATCCAGTCAGGAAAGTCAACCCATAGCCTCACTATTTCTTATAATTATTTTGTATTTTGAACTATTGGACATGTTGCATCAAATTGTAGGTAATGTTCTATAAAAATTAAATTATTGATTATATAATGTCGAGAATTTCAATCGGCTCGTTTAGAGTTCGAGCTCGGCTCGACTCGAAATTAGGCTCGCTCGAGCTCGGCTCGAATTAATTTCAAGCCGAGCTTGAGCCTAGATTTAGGCTCGAAATTAATTTCAAGCCGAATTTGAGCTCACATAAGCTCGCTCGAGCTCGGCTCGTTTCCACCCCTCGGGGCAATAAGAGATCGAGGGTTTCTTCTCTCCACCTCTCACCTTAACCCTTCTCTCCTTCACCCTCTCACCCAGCCGCCACCCCCTCTCCCATCAGGGTGCGCCGCCAGCCCGGCCGCCGGCGACTCTCCTCCGGCCGCCGCACCATCTCTCTCCCTCTCCCTCAATCTCTCCCTCACTTTCCCTCTCTCCCTCTCTCATCATTACTGGGTGAACCCGAGCCCCAGGGGGCCGCACCACCCTAAAGCCCTCTCCTCCGCGACGCCGGATCTCCGGTGGTCCATCCCCGGCGGCCCCAACCTCTGCCGAGGGCGCCGCATCCGCGGGGCTCCTCGTCGGGCAGTCTCGGGCATCCAGACAGGAGTGCTCCCTGCCTAGCCGAGCTAGGACACCTTTTAGCCTCCTTCATTGTTCCGGCCATCCGAGGGGTTCCCGACACTCCGGAAAGTGAGCACAGTGACCTTGGATCTTCACTGATCACCTAGCTCACCTCGGATCCGGCCGGAGAGGCCCTGTTTCGCCGTGTTGACATCGTCACTCCCGGTGGCCATTCAAAACAGCATTTGAAGAAGCTCCGGCGCGCTCTTTGGCAGTCGTTTGCGCTCCGGACAGTGAGCACGGTGTCTTACACGTTGAGACCTATCTGCTGGAGCTCTTTCTTTGTCCCGGAGGTACACGCTTTTCGGTAACGGCCCTTAACACTCTCGTATTATATGTATTTATGTGAATAGTGGAGTGTTAGGGGTCTATTTGCAATTGTGGCATTGTGAGCCGCCTAGGGCAGCGCATGTTTGCTGTTTGCGACCCTCTGGACTAGTTGTAACAGATCTCGAAGCCCTCGTGTAAGCAAAAATGGGTTTCAATGCGTTTTCCTGCAAATTCGTTGATAGAACACAGTTTCGTTTCTTGGTGACTTTTCGGCTGCGCGGTTGCCCTGTAAATCATCACTTAGCCTTGTTGGCTAGCCGACTTGGTCGCCTTGAGTGTTCGGAGGTGACAGATGAGCGGCGGGGGCTTCTGGTGCCAAATTGGACACTTCCGGAAGCCTGAAGTGGAACGATTAACCGACGATGATCGAGTTGGCCTAGGAGCTTGTGTTTGCTGCTCGGACAACCAAATGAGTGTGTTTTGGGTCAGCGAGTGACTCATGGCATGAGTCGTTGTCTTTTGGAACATTTCGTGGGTCCTGGGGGCATCGTAGTGCGTTTTTCGAGATTCCTGGCGAGTTCGAGAATTGGCTTTACTAAACTAATTCCGTGGGTAGTTTGGGATTTGTGCGTGCTGTGTTTTGAGTTGGCTAGGTTGGACCCTAACTCGGTGGATTTATCGTAGGTCTGGTCGACGATTCTACGCACCTCGGGCGCTAGGTGCGACACCTGACATAGGTGGGTACTTTGATCCGAAGTCGGTATTGTGGTGCACGCTCGGTGATGTCTCTTCCATTCTTCTTGTTACCTCTTGCATATACCTATTACTCCTTGAGCTTGACACCATATGATTTTGCTATGCATTTGCTCTACTTAGTTATACTGCTGTCCTTATTTATCATGATCTTGAAGTAGAGTGGTAGTGTTCTTGCTTATGCATGATCGTACATCATCATTGACCTGAGTGGTTGGTTCTTGTGGATACCCCACTGTTGACCTGAGCGGTCGGTTCTTGTGGATGTGTCATTGTTAACCTGAGCGGTCAGTTCTCGTAGATACATCCTAGATGACCTGACTAGTCGGTACTCCTATGCTCATGTTGTTGATGACCTCGTACTTTTTTGTTGACCTGAGTGGTCGATGCTCTGTCGATGACCTTGTACAGTTTAGTTGACCTGAGTGGTCAATGCTCGTATACCAGTGTTGTTTTGATGACCTATTGGTCGGTGTCCCCTGAGGGGTTAGATTGTCGGCTATTCGCCGATGGACGGCTATTGATCATATTTGCATTGATCGCCATAACTCATGAGCATTTTATGTACACCAGCGGTCTGATCCACCGCAAGAGGGTATTTTTTTCTGAAAAAGTAGTCGTACATCCAACCCGTGAGCTCTAGCGGCCTACTGCTAGGGTCATATGCCAATTAGAGCAGGCGTGGCATTACCTGAGGTCCTTAGACCGACACGATGGTTTAGCTTTGGGTATGTTTGTGCTATCAGTTGCAGTTGATGCATAATCGTTTCTCTATCTTCCTGTGCAGCAGTGGTTGTTTATACTATTGTTTCAGTTGTTTTTAGTTCAGTTATCATTGCTACTGCACTAGGTTGACTGTTGATTATAGTTGGTTGCTACTTTATTATCTCACTTTACAGTAGTAGTTTCTTTGGTGATTATTGGTGGTTGTTATTCATTATTATCACACCCGATTTACTTGTTACTACTACTGTTTATCCCTTTCATCTGTCGGTGTGCACAGCTTGCCTTCGTCAGCTTGTGGTACCCACTAGGAGGGGGAGACTTGTTTACACGTTCTTATCCCCCACCATTTTTCAGGTAGATCGGGCGGTGAGGGTCGGGATGGTGCGTGAGGACATAGATAGTAAGCTTGTGATATAGGTCCCGACTTACGGTAGCATTTTTGGATTCTTCTCATATTTATACATATCATTAGATAGACATTGTTGATAGTCCAGATTCTACCTTTTTACACAGAAAAGTAGATAGACAGTCGTGGTTCAGTTGTTGTTTATCCATGTGAGATTTGGTGACCCATGAGATTTTGGATACTTGTAGATTTTGGAAACCTGAGGTTTCGGTTACTTGTGGTTTTGAAGTTGGATTTCGAATGATGGATTTCTACTCCTCGGGATAGCTTGCTTTTAAAATAAAGGTTTTTATGTGGGAAACGGTTTTCAAAATGATTTTCGGCTTTTCATGGATTTTTGGAAAACTAGAATTTCAAAGTGAAGCCTTCGGGTGGGAGACGCTTTCAACTAATAGGAATGAATGTGAAGTTGATATGGAATGGTTGTGACTAAGGACGACTAGCTGTATGATGTGAAACTTTTGAAATGTTGTTTGTGCGAGTGGAGGTCATGTTTGTCAATTGTAATATATGCTACGCCGTGCAAATATAGGAGGGACTGTCTGTTTGAACGAAATTTTTTTTTGTATTTGTAGCGGGTCTGTTACATCCTCGGGACACGGTTAAAAAAAAAATGGGTACTTTTTTGCTGACTCTAATTTATTAAATGGCTCGATTTCAAAATGGCTCTACAAAAAAGGACCTTTGGGCGTGACACCACAACTTCTCTAGCTTCGTCGATCGATCAGTTTTGAGACCTTGATCTCGTTTTTTTGGCTTCTAATTAGATTCTAGTATTGATGTTTTGACAGGGATTTAGGTAGATCGTGCCAATTGCATGCGTTGAGGATTTCTTATTACAGTTGGGCCAGTCCTGCGACTATACACATATACCTGCACCCGTGCGATCTTTTCTCATCCCATCACCTTGTAAATAGAGGATTGGATATGGGGCCATGGAATAATTTGTGGCTATTCACGAAGAAGTCTATAACTGGCATTATTATTGGTGTTACCATTTCAGATCGATACTTGACCTTTGTTTCTGTAAGGGGTGATTCTATGCACCCTACATTCACGGCAAGCCCCACAACCTTTCCAGGATCCTTGAAAGGTAATTTGGTTTTTTTTTTAATTTTATTTCTATTTTAAACATTTAATCAACCAATGAGAAATGTTAGAGAATGAACCATTAATTCTGATCTCAAGGGATGTTCAAAAGATAATTTTTTTTTATTATACAATCCATTAATGGAAATTTAGAAGAAAGAAGGTACCTGATCAAAAATTGCAAGATGATTTTCATAATACTCAAAATTTCAAGTTGTTTATCTGAAGCATCAGAAGTTACCAACTTATCATTGTTAAAGGCATCAACTGACGTATGTTGGATTTGCCTAACCCATTTGCCTTTGACATAAGCGTATTATATGGTCTTTTTTGTTTTGGCAATTTATTGCCAGTTTGATGTTGAAATGAAATTTCCAATGCAATGACATATTTTTTATTTGCTAAAATATGAAACTCCTACGCAGCTTTATAGAAAGTTCTCTCCTGCTTTTCTTTTGCTGATTGGAATATTGTTGCCAGGTGATCTTGCGTTAGCCGAAAGGTTCTGCCTCGACAAGTATAGATTCTCCAATGGTGATGTGATACTATTTAAGTTAGTAGGATATGGAACCATAAAGAAATTTTTGGATTTACCTTACGCATTTATTATATGCTGATTTTGTATTATAACTTGCAATATTCTTCAGGTGCCCGAGTGACCATAAGCAGATATTTGTGAAGAGGTTAATTGCCTTACCAGGTGATTGGATTCAAGTTCCAGAGTCTTCTGAGATATTGAGGATCCCCGAGGGGCACTGTTGGGTTGAAGGTGATAATGCAGCTTGTAGTTGGGATTCTAGATCTTTTGGCCCCGTAAGTTTAATACCACTCTGGCCTTTATATACTGAAACATTTGCACAGGATCTTAAAAAATATTTGTTATATATATTATTTCTTTCTTAGCTGGATTTTGATTTCAATTGAAGCATAAGTAATGCATGCCCCTATATTTCTTGATTTCTTGTGAGTTAATTAATTTTTATTGTAAAGTACATCTGTGCTTGTTTCTAATAACATGCTGGCTAAAATTGAAAGTTGATATATTTGTAAGCATGCGCTAGGTGCCATTGGTGCATCCTGCTTTGAGTTGAAACATTTTAATCTTATGCTACATGCGTGAAATATGAAGAAATGCAGGAAATGTGGTCTTCTCAAGTTAGCTAGTTTGCATATGCGATTGTTCTCTCTCTCACGCTAGTACCGAAAGATACGTTTGATCTGGGTATAAGAGAAAACATATTAGTGCCTTATTTTGCCGAGCACAAGAAAAAGTTCGACAGATGGTTTGTTTTGGTGAAATCTGGAAACTGGCATTCCAGTTAACTCCTATGAGTGGTGCTATCCCTATTCCTTCATCCCAGATTGCCCCATAACAATCAGAATTTTATTTCTTTATCTCAAACTGGAAACCGACTTTGTTTTCACTTATCAACAGTAGTAGGATATGTTATCCTCTGCATTGTCCCCAAATCAAATGCACCATAAATACATTGATTGAGAGAATGTAAGAAAAAGGATACTGAAGCATGTCCAGCATCTTTTTTTTTTCTCTTCATTTGTTCAATTGTATCATGTTACACGCATGTATGTTCGAAGATTGCATAATTTTTCATTTACAAACTTAGACTAGAGCTTTTACACCTACATTTATCAAAAACCTCCAAATAAGTCTGCAGAATGAATGGTTTGTTCGTCCTTCTCATTTAGTGTGTTCCTTTTTTCTGGTGGATATGCATCAAGCCATCAACAATGTGCTAGAAATTTGCATTTGCTAATTCCGAATTAACTGAATCCTTCACTATTGAAACCATTATGTTGAGCTTTGTTTTTTGAGTTGAATCTTAGCCTATATGAGAATGATGTAGTGTATAATTTATGAAACTACAAAAGATAAAGAAATAATAAATTGTGAAAATATTGGTAAAGGTTGTCATTTTGCATAACTTGGTGTACATTGCTTCGAGTTTAAAAGCTAGAAGAGTAAGAAGAGAATGTAATGGACTTGGACATGATAATTTAGGAAGGAAATAGTAGACGTATAGTTTATAACGGACCGGTGTACTTATTTTAGAAAGAAGAAAGTAGCTGACTTGAGATTTTTTCGACTACTTGCATGTGTTGTCATAACCCTAATTTTACTACTGAGTGAATTGTTCTCCAATTTGGCATTAGAATTGTTTAACCATGATATGTAAAGCATTTTATGAAAGATTAGTTCTGTTGGAAAATTTTCTGTTAGAATAACAATATGGAGCAATTTTAGCAGACAAAAGTTCTTTTGAAAGAAAGTGGTAGACTATCCATCTGACTCGAAGAAGCAGCTGTGATGATTTTTCTTCATATTGACAATCACCCGAAACTGGTTATATTACTAGACAGTTGCTTAAAAAAGGAAATTACACTTAAAAAGTCAGATTATTTGGGTTTTCACTGATAATAGCATTACACTGATAATATGCAATTTTCACTATCCTATCTCACCTTTAGTACAACATTTTTTGGCTATTTGGTAGAATTATGCAGTGTGTTCAGTAATTACAGCTAATTAATCACTATGTTATTCAAGCTTGATGATTTTGGGCTTAATCTTGCAGATTCCTTTGGGTCTAGTTCGAGGGCGGGTGACCCATGTGGTTTGGCCACCGTGGAGGATGAGTCAAGTAGAGAGAAAAATTCCAGAAGGAAGAATTTCATCTTATTGACACAATCTATTACAATAAGGCAAATTTCTTTGATGAAGTATATGATTGATATTCAAGTTTGGGGTCGTTCCTTTCACTAATTTGCAATATCCCAAGAATCCTATACATTTCCATTAAAGATGGTGGGATTGCCACCATCAACTCAACTGGGAAGAGTAAGAAACTTAGACCCTGTTCGGATGCAATGTTTGTACCTGATATTATTTGCAACATTTTCAATGGTGTCTTTTAAAACTGTATGTTCTTAGTTTATGTAAAATTTCTTTTTTTGCCCAATTTTATCATAGTATATGTTTCATCCAATTAGTGATTAGTGCTTCTTATAAGTGTTATTTAAGCAGAATTATTCGAAGGAGCACAAATTAGGCCATATGTTTTTGTTGGATATGAGACTGTTCTATGTTGGTGTTGGGAAATTGTTTGCAAGTGGGCGCCTAGTAACATGATTTTATTTAGTTAGTTGTTTTATATATATTTGTGAGCTCAGCTTGTGATTTTTTTTTCCCACTTTTTTCTGCATGCCACTCAATAAATGGGTATTCCATCAAAATTTTTGACGGCTTGGGTAAATTTGTGGTGTCTATGCTAATGAATTAGTCTCTTTTTGTAAATCAAAGTATTTTCAGATAATTCAAAACGGGTTTTTTTAATTATTTTTTTTTTCAAAAACTAGTTATTTTTTTAATTCTGTAAAATATACAATATTTTATTTCAATGCTGAAAAATAAAGTAAAATATTCTGCTCATTCAAAATTTTCTACCAACCTATTATGGCAAAATATAAAAACTTTCTTTTTAATTCTTGTAATGGCTAAACAGGCCCATATTGAGAAAGTAGATAAATAAAAATACTCCATATATTTTCATACATAATATCATATTGTTAAATAATTACATAATATCATATTGTTAAATATATTTTCTAAGATCCTACCAAAGAATAGAAAAATATATTTCTATTTGTTTTCATCCCAATTTTATTTTGTCTGGTAGATGATATAAATAAAAAAATTACTTATTTTCGTACACAATATTGTGTTCTCGAATAGTTATGATATATTTTTTATAATCTTTTTTAAAAAACTATAAAAATATATTTATATATATTTTCGTCTAATTCTATTTTCTCTGATGCTAAGTTTGGACCTTAATACTAAACTAGTTTAGGAATCCGCGCAATGCGGCGAATAGACTTTATTACAGTTTATTATCTTGGAAGGCACATTCATATAAGATATGATAGCAACTAGAATTTCTTTCAAAGAAAATGATCCGTGCATCAACAATATATCAAATTTTTCATTAATAAATTGAAAAAAAAATTAGAAACAAAAAATTAAAGTAATTATAAATATTGTTACAAATTAAGCATTAAAACAGATACATTGATTCTGTTTAGAAGATCATACACGGTCATTTTCGGCATACGGTAACCAGTAATTATCAAATTCACTTTAATCTCCTGCAAAACAGGAAATGAAGAAACCCACCTTAAATTAAATTCATCATAAAACTCAAATAAATTTTAATTTTAAATTTACACGTGACAAGAAGAAATAGTATAACTAATAAAAAAAGAAGGCATCATCTTCTCAACAAATGCCGGTGAACAGCTGAGCCGAGCTATGACAATAATGACATTAGTAGAAGCACCCCAAGAAGATTTGAAGCTTTACTAGATTTTACTTATATGCAAGGAAAAGTTCAATATGTAATTTTTATGATGTCTGATATTGGTCCAATGGTTATTGGGAACACCATTTGCAAGCTCGGTCAAGGTGGGGTGGTGATGGTCATTTGTGTAATTGAAATGCAGTTAGATAAATTTAAGCATACCAACACAATGGAGAAGTAATCTTTTAACAATTGCAAGAATGACGATTACTGACGTTTCTCATTGATAACAATGATACATAGTTGTAGCAGAAAATACCAATTATCGATATCAAGAGAATCAGTTTCCAAATAATAGCTTCTATTTTTTTTGGGTGCCCAAAACTCCTTTTCACCAATCAATCCATCCTTCTACTTTCATAATCAACATATGCGTATCTCGACACATAGCATAACAATACAAAACTTATCAGAACACTTATTATAATATACTGTGGCTTGTGTCTCCTATGCGCTTATTTCCATTAACAACACATTTAACATAATTTACCGCCACTCATTAATTTAATTAATAAAATCTAATACTAATGTAAAACTCATTTTTTTTTTCTATAATCCACGAATCAAAGTCAAATCATAATAGATAGTAGTCTAGCAAAAAAAGGGCCGAAAAATGAAATTGATCATAAAGAGCAAATAATAGTCAAGAAAACCTATAGGAAAAGGGATCAGCCTTGGCAGAGGAGAAACCACTGTATACCCATTCGGAACTTGCCCATAGTGCACCGGCGATTGCTCGGGCACAACCGCATACGTCCCCACCGGGCGCACCGCCGTAACTCCGACACCACTCAGTGCGGCCCTCGGAGGCATCGCCGCCAACCCTAGAGGTCGAATGCTAGGGTTTGGAGCCATCGTTTGGGACTACAGGGTATTGGGACATGGGCAGTGCTCTCTCGTGCTGTCGATCTCGGTCGTGGTCCTTGTCACGTTCCCGGTGTCAATCTCGGTGGCGCCAACCACCGCGCCGAGGGGAGTGAGGTGAGGGAAGGGGAGAGAGCTTGTAAAGGATTTTAGATAAAAGAAGAGTAGGATTTCAAGCTGATTTTACGGAGTTTAGGAGAGGAACATAGAAACCAAACTGGCAGAATAAAGTTCTCTTCTACCGAAGAGACGAAAGGAAAAGTGATCTTAAAAAAAAAGCAAGTTCAAGAAAAGAAGATTAGTAATAAAGAAAGTGGATCCTACAGTAAATGGTTAAGGTAAACTTACAACGTGAATAAAAAAAAGGAATTAATAAAATAATAATAATTAGTGTTTAGAGATCATAGATATGAAATCTATAAATATGGTACTCTTAACCAAATGGTGGTGGCGCTTCTTTAATGAGCCGCACCTGCTTTGGAACAAGTTGATTAGATCTCTCTATTACACCGGACGAAGGCCATTACAGGAGGGCAAAGCCTTTGTATTGTACTGGCAATGGTGGAGAAGCATGGTACGCTGCCGAGACATGTTCAAATGCGGCGTCACCTACAAGCTAGGCGATGGAAGAGATATCAGGATGTGGGCTGACATCTGGATCTGAGAAACACCACTGCGTACTTTGTTTCCAGATATTTTTGTCAATCTTAGGAACAAAGAGGTTAGAGTATCTCAATGCTTGAATTCAAACGGATGGAGATGGCGCTTCAACTGTAGAGGTTTCGCGGCATCCACTCAGTCGAAAATCATAGACAGCTGACGTTGCTTAAAGACTTGCTTCAACACAGTTGTCCATGTACTAGGCCAGACTCGCTCAAATGGCGGTGGACCTCCAATCAACTGTTTACCGTCAAATCCTTTTACCAATTCTTCACTGACGCTGGTTAGAGAGACCTGATGAATCAACATATCTGGAGACTAAAAATTTCAGTCAAAATCAAAATCTTTATTTGGTTGGTACTTCGTAAGAGAATTCTCACTGCCGATAGGCTACTCAACCGAGGCATGTTTGTGGAGCAATACTGTGTTTTTTGTGCGTTCATCACGAAAAGCTGTGACCATCTCCTGTGTTACTACGTGTTTGTTAGATACCTACTCCTCTGCGTGGGGGATTGGATGCACTTATTGAGGACTTGGGCGACGTTCGTGGTCTTTTGATCAAAACAACTAGCATCTCTAATGCCGCGAAGAGAACAAAAGATTTAAGCCTCTTGTCAGCAACCTGGTGGGTCATTTGGACGGAAAGAAATAATATTATTTTTCGAGTGAAACTCCCCAACGCTACCTAGTCAATGGAACGAGTCAAACTCCTGACGGCCACTTAGATCGGGCTCCTCTAACGCCTTTTTCTGACACTAGCTTTTATTTCCTCCATTTTTTTATCGCTTTTCTATTCTATTTTTTTCTTTTTTTTCTTTTCTTCTTTCTTCCTTTTCCGACTTTCCCCTTTTATGTTCTTATTTTACGGAGCCCTATGTCACGGCCTTAGCGTTTCTGTTCGCAAAGCCCGTGCGGCGCCCGCCTTCCTGTTCGAAGATGGGCAAGCCTTCGTCCCTGTTGCTAACCCGGACCTTCGTGTCATACGACTAAGTATGCAAAGGGAATGACAAAGAGAGAGAGGCAGAAGTTCACTCAAAAAAACTAAGTACTCCACTACTTAGAAAAAGAGAATTACAACCTACACATACACATACTCTCTCTTGTGTCCTTAGGCCTTAGCCAAACCCCACTATTTATAGGTTTCTAGATACATTGAATCTAGCCATCCCACTAACTCATATATTAACTCACCCTCATAATGAGCCAAAAGCCCAAGAGTTACCCTATTAACTCTTGGTAATCTCATAACTCTTGAGCTTCCATCATTGATAGAAAAAGTTACAAAACCCTTCGTCTTCCCACAGCGGGTTGGGTTTGGGTCTCTTTAACGACTCGCTCCGCTAGCGAAGTTGGGCGACTGTCAAGGAACAGTCAGCGGAAAACATTTTATCCGTGTCACCTAGCTGCTCCTATCTTATACACTAAAAGTTTACCCTTTTTATGTTCTTATTTTACGGAGCCCTAGCTGCTCCTATCTTATACGCTAATAAAAATTTATTTTGGCAGAGAGCTCACTATTTCATTCATTCATTCATTGCAACCAAAAGAATACAAATTCCCAATTTATTCGCCTGGATTCGTGCATAAGGCCTTTACTTCTCCGGCGAAAACCTTCGTTCTCCCTGGAAAAACCCTACGCCCTCCCCGACGCCATGCGAATAGCTCCTCTCTCTTCTTACCTCTTCTCCCTCTCCAGAACCCTCCTCCTCTCGCCCCGAAACCTACTCCTCCCCAATCTCTTCTCCTCCCACCTCCCTCTCCATTCCCCACCTCCCACCTCCTCTCCCCTCCCCTCTCCCTCCTCTCTCTCCGTCTCCCTCCCCTCCCCCCGCGCGTTCCAAACCCTCCCATGGCCTCCCCCCGCTCCCCCATCCTTCGACTCCGCGTCCACCATGGAGGAGCTCCTCGTCGCCTTCAAAGCCATGGAGTCCTCTGTAGAGAGCGGCGGCGGCGGCGGCGGCGACGAGAGGAAGCTCGGCGTGGCTTGCCTGAAGCTAGCGGAGCGTATGAGCGGCGAAGGATCCGGAAACTTCGAGAAAGGTCTCGCCTTTGCCCTCAGAGCTCTGAAGATCTTCGAGAAGTCCGATGGCGGGTGGTCGCTTCCGGTCGCAGAGGCGCTTTGCGTGGTCGGATCCATCAGTTGCAAGATGAAGCGGTTTGATGAGAGCTTGGAGTCGCTGAATACTGCTGTGGAGATTCTTGGTGCGTTGGAAAGGGGAGATGCTAATGTCTGTATTGCTGCCCACGACCAGCTCGCGAGGACAAAGACCGCCTTGGGGCGAAGATGGGAGGCTTTGGTCGATCAACGGAGGTCGTTTGAGCTTAAAGTTGCGATTTTGGAGCCAAATTGTAGGGAATTAGGGTGCGCCTATAAGGATACGGCAGAGGCTTACACATTGGTATTAGAGTTTAAGGAGGCGTTGCCTCTCTGTTTGAAGGCATTGGAGATTCATAAGCAACAGTTTGGCCTCGATTCGGCTGAGGTGGCCAAGGTTCGGCAGCTTCTTGGGGTTATTTATATCGGACTGGGGGAGAATGAGGAAGCGCTGCGACAGAGCGAACTCTCGAGGAGAATTTTTGGGGGTTTAGAATTGGTTGATGAATTGATACAAGCCGAAATTGATGCAGCCAACATACTAATTTTATTAGGTAGGTTGGATGAAGCGACTAGTGCTTTGAAAATGGCCATTCAGAAGGCAGAGAAGGAGAGTGAGGCCCGGGCTTTCGTGTTGGTAACGATGGCGAAAGCCTTGTGTTGCGAAGAGAAGTTTGGGGAGGCGAGGAGGTGCGTGGAGATTGCTTGCGGTATTCTTGACAAGAAGGAGACTTCATGCCCTTCGAAAGTAGTCGAAGCTTATGCGGAGGTATCAATGCTATATGAGTCAATGAGCGAGTTTGAGACTTCCCTATCTATGATGAAGAGGACTCTTGCTATGCTCCAGAAGCTTCCAGAGATGCAGCACATGGAGGGAAGTATTTCAGCAAGAATTGGCTGGTTGCTTCTCTTCACGAAGAGAGTGCCGCAGGCTGTTCCGTATCTGGAAAGTGCGATTGAGAAGCTGAAAAATTCCTTTGGACCTAAGCATTTTGGGTTGGGATTTGCTTATAAGCATTTGGGGCAGGCTTATTTGGAGATGAATCAGCTGCAGTTGGCTGTGAAGTTTCTCAGTCTTGCAAAGGACATAATTGAGATCTCATTTGGGACACAACACGAGGATTCTATCGACACGAACCAGTGTCTTGCAAATGCATATGGAATAATGGGAAGGTATGCTTTGTTACCCTGCTTTTACTTTATTTTTAACAATTTTCTTTAATTACTGGTTGCCACACTTAAATTGTGATGCCTAAAGGTTATCTTTTATCTGATATGACCTTGGAGTTGATTTTTTGGTGTTTAATTGATTGGAATATGAAATCATAAGCAAGACTAACCGGGCCGTTTCACTTTCTAGACTATCTTCTTGCTTAAGATGTCTGGTTTTTTCCTCCTATCTGTTCTTCGTCATCTGCCTCTCTTCATTATACTCATGTACCTGGGCACCAATTTCTGAATAAGTTTCATAGAGTAGATAAAATTCATCAAATATTAATGATCTTTATGCGGGCTGCTTGAAATCTTAAAAAAAAAAAAAACAAATTTGATTTTTCTGTACCTTTACTTGTATATCATGTGAGTGTGGAAGGATTGGTTGATGAGAGGTTCAATTTTACTTAAGCGCCTAAAAGAGTGATGAGTTGCTTAAGCAAGTCTAGAAGAGTCGGACAGCTCCTAGTGGAGAAGAGTTGGGGACCTGGGGTTGACGACTAAGGCTATAGCTTTTTAGGAACAATTTTAGTCACCAGTCAGCTCCGTGTCACGTTCACCTGATTCATTTTCTTTTTTGCTCTTACCGACGATAGCATCCCCTCTTTGCCAGTTTCAGTGGTTTAAGAATGCCGGTTGGGCCGAATCTCATAGATTTTTTCACATTTGTTTTTTTCTTTTTCCTCTCATTACAGTTTTCTTTATGGAAAAACTTGAGATAATTTTAGCATGTGACGGTAGGGCGACTTATTAAATAATTTCTAATTAAGGTTAATCAATATGATAGAGGGATTAAATCTTTATTTGCAACATTTTAGTGATCTTCATCATTGTCTAGTGTTCCAATGTCCTAAAAATTAGCTGAAAACAGTCTTAGAGTGAAAAGTGTTGCAACCACAAGATGGTGAAGTGGAGATGGTTGGATTACATGACGGTTTTTGAAGTTTTTTCTTGTTTTATGTACTTTGCCAACATTCAGCATCATTTTATATTATCCTCCAGTATTTTTCTGTTGTGATTTTGCCTAAGCTGATTCATAGATACATGAGTTGGCAAGTGGTAATTGTAAAAGAGAGGTTATGTGCATTACCCTTCCTCTATAATCTATTTTTCGACAAAATGATCGCTCTTACAAATTTTGATAATTTGTATATCAGCTTTTGCAGTTTCTCACATATTTGATATCTGATATTATCAACTTTGCAAAACTTCTGCGGAATTTTCTACTCAATTTTATGCTTAAGGGAAATAAAGTTTTTGAATACTCTTTGTAGTATGAGTTGCTAACTGGTGAGTTATTCATTATGTTAAACCAAAACATGATACGCTTATATACGCCATCTAATATTGTAAATGTCCTTGTTCTTTTTTATATTCAGTTGTTTGGCATATCAATTATCAATTAATTGAAACTCCTTTATGCTATTTTATCACTTTTATGACCATCTCCAATCGCTGTGTTGATAGGATCAAAATTTTTAAATTAGTCTTGCTAGTAAAACTCGTGTCATTGGCCAAAGTTTGGTTGTAGCAGAGAATTTTGATCAATTGACTGGTCCTTGCTGACTGGTCGGCCAGCTTGTGTATCACTCAGAACTGACATCACTGAGTTCCACAGTCTAGACAAACAACTAAAGAACCTAACTTATCAATGGGGTTGTCTATCTGGATGACTGTATCAAAGGCTTGTGATCCTAATTTTGCGATATTTTGACTCTTTTATAGTTTATTTCTCATAGATTTTCGTTATGAGATCCTGGTGTGACTCATTAGCCTTTTGACTAGAAAAAGAGTTTAGAGTGTTTTAATATCGTTAGTTCTGAACTTTCTATATTGTGTGTCTTATTCTCATTGTGATCTTGGATCCCCACTAAGAAAACATAGATGCTATTTTGGTCATGCTTCCTTGTTTACCTTTTTTCTTGTGCTTGTCTCTGTAGTTCAAACATAGTGTTGGGTTGATGGGGAACTATAAATGTAAGTTACAGAGTCAAACTACCAGGAAGAAAAAACATGCTAAATACTAGTATCGGAATAAAGTATGACAAAAGCTACATATATCCTTACATTATGCTTTTGAAAGGTAGCCACTGTAAAGATTGTTGCCAGGATTAGAATATTCATGTCCCTGTTCCATGTGATGAGTCAAAGAGACACGTTAATATTTGCCCATTTACCTTATTATTCTGAGCTCTTATTAACAATAAATCTAAACATGTTTTGACCTAATTTCTTGGATATTGTAGCCACTGTTCTTACAATCCTAGCAAAGATTTTTGGTTATTATCATGTCCCTGTTTTGGTTTTATTACCTCTGAATACATAAATCTGCAACAAGCGCTATATTTATTACATAGTGATATATATCAAAATGATTTGAAACATATGAAGCAATAATCTGGCTGCAAAGAAGACTGTTGCAATTTTTTTTTTGTACAATGGATTAATTGGTTAGAGATGAAGGTTGATTTGGCCAAAATTAACCAATAGATAGTCATCAATATACTTATTGTATCCCCCTTGTATCCTCCCATATGCATCTCGTATCTTTTCTTTTAAATTTTTTTGAAAATGCAGATACTTTGTGGCCGTGTCTGTAGGTGAAAACTGATTGGATAATATCCGATCATATTCTTGCTTGTATTCGATTTCATCTGCATCCGATTAGGAAATATTCGGATTGGGTTGGATACAGATGTGGATATGGTTTGAAAGAGTGCAAAATATCTTGGATATCCAGAAAATCGGATTTGGATATGGATATCTGAAAATGACATATGTATATATTAATTCACATATTGTGGAAAACCAAATAAGATGCTGGTATAGTTCGCATAGTAGCAGGCTTGCGAAGGAAGCGGGTGGTGTGGGGTTCAAGTCTTTAATCCCTACATTTGTTTTTTTTTACTTCTTCAATAACAATTATTTAAATTTAAGTAATATTATCTAAATTTATATATAGTTTTAAATTTTGACTTGAACCTGAATTTGAATTGTGAATTCGTATTGAAATATAAATTTTAAGTTTAAATTGTGAGTTCGAATTTGGATTCAAATTTTAATTACGAATTTAAATAGTGGATTTAATTTTCATTAATTTTCTTTTGTTTCAATATGAACATGATTTAAATTGTAAATTCAACATATTTTTTTGAATTCAACATATTTTTTTGAATTCAAATTTGAACATAAATTTAAATTAAATTATATTTGAAATGTGAATCAAAATTTGTATAAGAGGTTTGAATACAAACCATGAATTCGAATTCAAATTCAAAATTTAAAATTTAGATTGGATTTATATTTTGAGTGTGTAATTTAATTTTGAATTGTGAATTCTATTTTAAACATTTTTATTGGCGATTGATTTTTTCTTAAGCAAACAATAAAAAAGAGTTGATTCTGATTTCGATTCCTATTTTTAACCAAACAAATTAGGATATTTCGCCATTTTGTTTTCCATTACAATCTATTCTAATTCCTATTCTGATTTCGCTTTACATTTTGAACTAAACATACTCTTAGATTTTACCGAATAAGATATAGGCATATAAAGTTTGAACACGAGTGTGAATTTTAATTGCATCGTGTTTTATTTGCGCTAATTCTATTTTACATTCATATGTGCAAATTAGTATATATTGTTATCCGAATAATATCCTAATAAAATCTGATCCATATTCAAATCTGAACAAATATTTGATTTGTACCCGAATCCGTTTTCAGCGGTTATGGTAACAAAAATTCAATATTCGACACATCCGCATTCGAATTCGTATTCGAAAAAATAAATATGGATGCATATATGGTTTTGTCAAATATCCAACCGTATTCGATCCATTTTCACCCCTACGTTTCCGACACCCTATGTTGCATAGAAGATACGGGGATATGGATATGACACGATACAATACGGTAATATGACAATTTCTAAAACTTCAAGGATACAGTACGCGGGGTATACTTAAGTAAAATATTATTTTAAAAATATATTTAAATATATGTTAATTATATCTAATGATATATTGAGGACAATCTGGAAATCTGGATTATATTAAGGAATATATTCTGATATACATTACCTTGTATAATTGTTTTACATATGTTCATAAAAAAAGATAATCAATAGTATGAAATAATAATTCAAAAAGTATAAGCCAAGTATCATCCAACTTAATGAATTGATAACAATAGATATTTAGTTGCACAAACTAGATAATTAGCCATTCAACATTTATGTATGTTTTATTAGGATCTATTATATGTAACAGTAATAAAAAAAAAAAGCTAATAATTTAATAGAAGAAGAAAATCATTCTTTATGGTTTTTGTTGATTAGCGCTAGGTTGACAAACTAGATGAAAGAAAGTACAAGAGAAGCAGTAAAGGACTGAACCATAGGTTAATACGGTGGAGATAGAATGGAAGAAAGTGCTTTAATACTGTGTGGAGATAGAACGGGAGAAAGCGCTTTCAACCATTCAAGAGTAAAAAGATAAAATAAATGACAAATTGAAGTGAGATTGGCATTTTTCTCACTCTTTTCCTTATTTCCAATGGGCTTGGATGTGGGCTTGTTGAAAAATTTTGAGTTCTGATTATTTTAGACCAAAAAAGAATTGACTATATCCCCCCTGTATTCCCCCGTATTCTTTTTGTATCCAAGNTATATATATATATATATATATATATATATATTTTTTTTTTTTTTTAAATGCCGGACACTTCATTACCATATCGGACGCGTACTAGGCGCATATTTGGCGCATATCGGTATCTGATATGTGTTCGATATGGATATAGCATGAAATTTGAAGTATCCATGCTTAAATAGCCGACACATATTGGCTAATTATTTGGTGCATATACGTAGCTGATATGCATCGGATATGGCCACAATGTGTAAATAGAGTATTCATTATTCTTAGATGGCATGAATTGCTCCATTGCTCAGCCTAAAATACTCTAATCCAACTACATTATAGACTCAGTTTTATCTTAACCTGGCGCTTGACGCAACATGTGCTATGACTGGGTGAAGGAGTGTTCTAAACACCATAGCAGCTCAAATCTAGCTCAGCTCTATCCAAAATATAGCTAGGTTTATGATTGAGGTCCGGACCTCGAACCTTACCTTCATCTACTTTGTTGAGAAATTGAGATTGATGGATGCGTATAAATAATGTTTTCTTCAGGAATTGGGAAAAGAAACATAGCATGGAGTGACAGAAGAGAAGAGCAGAAGAGGCTAGAACTCGGGGAAGGGGCATTTGAGTGATTGAAAGATAATGAATGTAATAAGAAGTTGCAGCAAACTATTAGAACGAGATCTAAGTGACAAAGAAAAGCACCCTTCAAGATATTGTGCACTATTAGAACTTTTTAACTTTTTGGAAAGCTGTTGCAACTTAGAGAGAAAAAACTTAAGACTGTACAAGGTCAAGCATAAATAGCCCTTGCATTTGCATTGTTATAGTTGGAAAAAAACAAGAATCAAGAAATGAAAGCCACTACAATGGTCCTATAGCAGATGATCTATAATGTGTAGACTTCAAAATCAGTGATTATAAGTACTTGTAGATTTGGTTGGAAGTTGATTTAAGGTTTAGATGATTTAATGTATTCTGCTCAGACCCTTTATGTAGGGCGTGAGGAGTAAATGTTGAAGATGGAGAGGTCCTCTTATACCTTCTAGCATGAGTAGTACTATAAGTAGTCCTATTTCCTTTAGTCCATATCATTTGGTTGTATCGGTGCCTTAATTTATCCCAGTTTTTCAAGATTTAAATAAATACATATTGTAATTTAGTTTGCTGAATGTTCCATTTATGACATAAAATGATAGCGTGGACTAGCAATCGGAATACTTTATATCTTTGATGTGTTCAATATAGCTTTGCACACTGTATGCCCCCCCTCCCTTTATTCTTCTTTGCGAGCTAATTTGTTCTACTTTGCTTGAAGGTGCTATTTTGATTAAAACAGCATGCACTAGTAAATTTCTTTTATTTGAAAGCCTCTTATGAACTGGTATATCTCAAAGTAGAATGGAATTTTCTGTGTAATTGAACACGTCTGTTGTTTCCACTTACATAATTTGCTACTTTCTAATACAGCTATGCGATTGCAATGGATTTCCAACAACAAGTAGTCGATGGGTGGGAAGCACAGGGGCCTAGTGCTGCGGACGAGGTCAGAGAAGCTCACCGGCTTCTTGAGCAGCTAAAGAAAAAGGCTCAGGGATCTCGTTCTGCAGTATTTCCGGCCAATTCTCTTCCACTGCCGCCTTCTAGAAAGTGATACAATTCCTGCCAATCTCCCACAACTCAAATGTAAGTCATCGATGTTTATAGGTGTTCTCTTTTGTTAATTGTATTACCAGTTTCATTCTTAGGCAAGGTCATCTTTTAGAATGATGAAGCAGCTCAAGTAACCTTGCTTATTATATGTCTAATTTTGGCTTGGAACTGAACTTGATTTTTAAGTCTTCTGGTAGAATAATGATGTGATGGGTTGCCTGTTTGGTTTGGTTTATGGAACAACTTCTCTACTTCGTGGAGCAGCAATTAGATTTTAGATGTTTTATAAACAAAATAAGTCTAGAGTTTAGAGGATTGGCCCGGGTAGAATGCAAAAAGAACTTTTGGATCCTGAAGCCGAAGTTCTAGTTTGAAGTTTCTACTTCTATTGTAGCAGTAACCTTGTGGTGGGATTTGAATGAAAAAGCTGTACTGCTTCTTTGAGGCTCAAGCTAAGGCCAAACAGAACATTCAAATAGAGAGGGTAAATAAACTAACTATTGGAAACAGTTTTCTAGCCAAATTTTCTTTAATTTCTTTTGGGTTTGTTAAGGAGATGTGTGGTCAAACATACTGATTATGAACTAATAATCTTCTATTGGAAGCAGGCGATCGTGCATGACCTCCAGCAGCGTTCTTCTAGTCAATATTTGTCTTGTGTTCAATGCTGCTGCCCTCGCACAGGTTTCAAAATGAATAAGGTGAGGTAATGTACCGGTCTGCAAGGAAGATGGAAAGATATGCTATAACTAGGAACTGCATCATCTCCATACGAGCTTTCCAATGATTTGTTTTGACAATTAGAAGAGCAAACCAACGAGATTCACCGAGTCTATTTCCAAATCTCGATGAGGCGCAAATCGCAAGGTGCACACCGTGACCACTCTGGATCGCCCACATGCGTGCACATGGCATATCATACGCAGGACATACTCGTTCGACCTGTTCTGATTCATGCACAGGAATCCCAAAGAGAAGTTGCTGTTCATAAGCTCAGCAATGCGCAGGTGATGTTCATGCACATATGCATTGAGTTTTCCTTGCGTCTGCTGCTACTCTCTGCTTCTCCAACTCAGAGCCTCAGTTCCCTGCAGGTAATAGCTGTATTTGTTGCTCCCAAGAGAACCCATCATTATAATATTATTTATTTATATATTTATTTATTTATTTATTCGAGGTAACTTCTGAGACCACAGTAGATAAGAGATTTGTATAATGGTAAATTACATCTTAGTGTTTCTTAATGAATTTAATTAAATATTGATTACTGTGTGGCTTGGCAGTGAAGTTGTGCAGTATATTATTACCTTGATACAGCCTTTTTAGCTTTTGACTGCATTTAAAGTTTGGTTGTTTTATTTTTCATTTTATTTCCAGAGATTATGTGGTCTAAGTTGACTAGAGGGTCGACACTTGTCAATTATTGATTGGTCTCCTGGGTATTATTATTATATATTTTTGATAATGAATGAGGGGCGGTTAAAATTGGATAGGGAGTTTTCTATTGTCTCACGAAGTTAAGAGTGTGGTCCCCAGTCATTAGGGTTGTCAACGAGGCTCATTTCATAAAGGAGCCGAAAAATTCAGCTCCTGTTCAGTTGACTGATGACCAAAAAAGAATTGGAAATAATATATATAGAAAATAATTTTTTTAGATCTTATCCATTAGATTTTGATGTAATTGTTAAAATTTTATATATAGATGATCTTTTTTAAATTTAGTTTGGCTTTATATTTAGGTCGGACTAAAAATTAAATAATAAAAAATAATAAAAGTTTGTATTATATTATTGTATAATTATTTATTTATATATATAAATATGTAAAATATATAAATATAAATATATAATATATGTATTTGAGCTGTTATCGAGCCGAACATGAGCGAGTTAATCTCAATTCGTGTTCGGCTCGTTTATTAAACAACTTGAGAAATTCAGCTTGTGTTTGGCTTGTTTACTAAACGAGCGATTCGATCTCGAGCTTATTTCAAGCAGAACACAAGTTGGCTCGCAAATAGCGAGTTGGATTGCCACCCTAACCAGCAATAGAATTATTACATTCTGGTCCTCAACCTCTTGTTTTATTACAATTTTATCCTTCATCTCATCCTGCAATTACTATTTTAGGTTAATTTCATATAGATCTCTATAAAAGTATCGGATAATAGATAAATTCCTATAGAACTTAAAGTAAATAGATTTATACTGTCAAAAATTCTCAGATTTGCGAACATATCCCAATAGAGTTCTAGTTCCCTTATATATGTTTATATCAATTGATTCGCCGTTAGTTTTTTAACGATGAATGCGTATAATGATTATTGTCCTTACAAATTTGTTCATGTAAAAAATTATTTTTCTTTCTTTCTTTCTCTCCCAGCTTTCGTTGCAGTACGTATGGCGTACTTTATTTTTGCCGCAGTCGAGGGCTCGCTTTCGACGTCGTTGCAGCCGTAGGTACCGCCGTCGTCCAAGATAAAGAGAAGATGATGAGAAAAATGACGGGACTCACATACAAATTATATATATATATAAGGAATAAAAAGGTCATTTTATTCCTTAATTAATTGTGATTAGCTTTTTTAATTTATAGTTATCTAAATTTTAGTAACAGAAGGATATATTTGCGGACAACAAAATTTTGGAGGGATAAATCTGACAACTTAAGTTTTATAGCAATTATAAGGCCCGTTCGGTTCAACATAGATTGCAATTAGAGGCGTGTAAGCGGAGATTTATTATTTAGATCTGTATTTATCAATGTCGGGCCCGTATAAATCTGACAACTTAAGTTTTATAGCAATTATAAGGGCCCGTTCGGTTCAACATAGATTGCAATTAGAGGCGTGTAAGCGGAGATTTATTAGTATTTAGATCTGTATTTATCATGTCGGGCAATATACAGTTGTCACTTCCGCAGATACAACTATATTGTTTGGATGCATGTAATTAGAAGGTGGTGTTCTAGATCTTATCTCTTTAAGCAAAGATTTTTTCTTTTTGTTCAGTGGTGCCACAAAGTTTAGATGTTGCAGATGGAGTTGCAGCTAATTTAGATGCAAGTTCATCTACAGCAGTTACTGTTATAACATGAGCATTAAAATTTGTTTGTGATTTATGTAATCTAACTTAAAACTTGTGATGTAATAACAAATTGAGAACACTGTAAAATACTAGAAAAATCAGACACTGATGTAGTAGGAAGTTATAAATTGATTGATACGAAAGTGTGCGGGGTATCATCTTGAGGCGTATTTTTGTTCTTCGTGGGTAAAAACGCCTCTCGATCTGCATGAAGTGGAACAAAAAAAATCCAGAAAATACGCAAATAATAAAATAAATTATTAATTAGGATAAATAATGAAAGCAAAGGGATATAAAATAAGCCCGTGGACCTGACCCGAACCGGCTCGGTTAGGCTCGTGTTGGAATAAGACAAATAAGCTTGGAGGGAAGAGAGAAAAGATTTATCATATTTGGACATAGAATCAATCTTGAGTTTAGAAATAAGATTTAAATTGATCATTTTTGAAAAAGATCTTAAATTCACATGCCCTAATCTATCATGTTATACATCACAAGATTTGGTATTGAAAACAACAGTAAAATAATAAGAAGGAGAACTTAAGATCCACTATCGAAAGCATACTGTATATTGTGAAGGATCAAGAATTTTTTCCAGCAATTAACTTCAATTCGACCTTTTCGTTTCCTAACACATTATAAGACTCCACCCCTAATTCGTTGAGCCCAAACTACTAGCCCAAAATAATTAAATTAAGTTATTACTATTAGGATCCATGATCACTTATATTCACAATCACAATTTTGTTTCTATCTGATGTAGGACTATTGGAGTGTCACAAACTCTTCGTGTTTAGGCTCTGACGTCCTCATCAACCCAATCACATATAGTCCAATTTCATCAGGCGATGTGAAGCCGACCTTACACTTTCAATTGGTGAACGGGCTCTAATAACAATATAACAATCCAATTCACTAGCAATAATAATTCAATGAACCCAAACTACTAGCCTAAAATATTTAAGCCTAATTATTATTATTGTGATTTATGATATATTTTCAATTACAATCTCATTTTCATCCGATGTGGGACTATTGGGTGTCACATATAGTGACAGCTTTCTTATATCCAACAGTTATATATTCTCTACTTGTGTTATGATAAAATAAGAATAAGAATAAGAATCTCAAGTACAGATATGAATATTGGTTTTCGAGTCTAATCACCAATTTAAGTCATAGAAAGTAAGGTTAACAAAGGGTGTTGAGGAGATCAACCTAAAGGTAGAGTTGGGCGGTTCACTCTTAATCATTTAAAATGATTATACTAATTGTTCTAGCCCTTCTTATAGACACTTTTTTTTTTTTTTTGCTTTTAATAAAAATATTTTGCAGGAAAGTGATTGTCAGGGCCACACACGTACAGAAGTCATCCATCTTCTTATTCCTAGGAAGTTAGGAGTAGGTAGTAGGTTTCTGGGTATGATTCGAGTTCAAGCTTTGATTTTTGTTCTAGTTCTTACTTTTTAAAGTTTTTGTCCTTAGGTTTAAATTTTTTTATCTTTGGAGTTAGGTCCATGTCTTTGATTTTGAATCTCAGTCAAATTTATGTTAGATAGGTTATGGGTCGTTCTAATTTTTCTAAGTCGGTATTAATCTTTTATTTTTATAGTTTAAAATAGTTTGGATTACCAATCTGAAATCAAGGGTCCTTTGAGTCCTTTTTAAGTTCTTGGGCAAACTTAGACTAAAAAGGGGATAATTTATCAAGTAGGCAGGTGGCTTGATAGGTTCTATCTAAAGTTGACCTATTCCTATGAATCTTTTGGACAAAATTTTGAAATTAATAAATCTGGTTATTTATAAGAATATTGTCTACCATTTCTAAATTATTATTATTTTTTTTTGAGAGATAGGTAGCACGCTACCTGCTTTGTTTATTTCATTAAGAAATACACTTAGCTGGAAATGTGAATCAATTAGAATTCGAACTTGGGACCTCGGGTACCAACCACCAAGTCCTTTGCCACTTGCTCTAAGGACGGTCGGTTCCATTTCTAAATTATTGAAATCAATAATGATAAACCTAGCATCGCCTCCATTATTTGTACCGAAGGCATCTTCTACGGCAAGCCAAAGTTTTTTGATAGTTTGTATTTCCTAATAAGTTTCATACAGTTCATGTAACGACCCAGCCCACTAGCAATAATAACTCGTTGGGCCTATCCAACAGCCCAAAATGCTTAAGCCCAGTTATTATTACTAGTGTCTAAGTCTCTTATAAACCCAATGACAACCCCATTCCCATCCGATGTGGGACTATTGGGGTGTCACAGTTCATCGAATAGACAACTAAGGATTTTGATCCTTCAAGTAAGCTTAATTTCCTCGCATTAATTGAGACAGCAAATGATTGGTAGAATCTTTAGAATTGGAAGAATCAATGGAAAGTGCTAAAGGAGCTTTAGAAGAAGCACAATAAAGTGGTGTTTTCCCACTTGTGGCTATGTGTCCCAAAGTAATTAGTCAATCCGCCAATTGTTCTTGTCACCTCACAAAACTTACTCTTTTGAATTTCTCATGTTTAAGGTTGTAAGAGTCATCTAAGGCTATTCTAAACAGTCTAACTGAGAGAACAAGAAGATCAAACATAACTTAAACTAGCTTAAAAAAAAATTCGAAAGACTTTTTTAGAAAATCAAACATATTATTTAATATTTTTTACTACAGTCAACCGGAATATTTTTAGAGGTTTAAGTTACTAAAAGGACGATTTTTATAAAAATTAGCTCAGCGGCAAATAGATGACCCAAACAATTTTAATGTTTAATTTTGATTTAGGTATTTTCCGACTGAATATATCCTACAGCTAACACTCTCATTCGGATTCAGCTGTAGTTGCATCCGCATTACAGCAACTATATATTATGGTACCAAATCCAGCTGTAATAAAGTGGAAAGGGGTGGAGTGTTGGGGACCAAATTAAAACTCAAGGTCTCACTTTGATGCATAGGTTTTGTGTAGACGAGCTTTCACACCGGGCAAAGTTCATCAATGTTTTTTTTTTTTGAAGAGAGATAGGTAGCACGCTATCCGTTTCGTTTATTTCAATTAGAAATAAATTTATCTAGAAATATGAATCAACTAGGATTTGAACTTGGGATCTCGAGTACCGACCACCAAATCCTTTGCCACTTGCTCTACGGATGATTGGTGAAGTTCATCAATGTTGTTAGGGCAAAGTTGCTTTTAATCCAAAGTTGCTTTTAAGTGTTATATGAGTGTGTTATGAGCTGAACTCCTAAACCGTTGACTCGGTAAAATGTCCTTTTTCAAAAAGTGCATAAAGAAGTGGAGTAGCTTTTGATAGTGATCCTCGAAGTTTGCGCCCACAACTGAATCAAGCGATTCGGCTGATGAGGGATCTGATCAGCCAAGTTCAAATATTACACTATATATTCGGTTCGGCTGAAATGAGTCGAATAATGCGAAGAGATTACAGCTCCTAGAAAAGCAGAAAAATGTGCGAAAATAAATTGGTCTTCTTGTTCTTAGGGAAAAAAGACTATTTGTTAGGCATCTTCTGGCTATTTATAGTCTTGTCTGTTATTTATTTAGTTACTCCTCATTATCAGCTCTGTCCCTGCTTCTGCTGGTCACTCTTGGCCGATCCTAACTGCATCAACTCTAACCAATTTTCAATTTTCTGGATACATTCTTTTCAAATCCTGGTGTACCACATGTCACTTTATATTTGGCTTCGGGAGCTATTTCTGTAGTGTGTTCCGACTCAGCACGTGGCGCAATTTTTATGGCGCTAACATGGTGCAAATAATAATAAGTAGATCTTATTATGTTTTTTTTTTTAAAAAAAAAATAAAGAGAGAAATGTAGTATACTATCTATTTCATTTATTTTGTTAAAAAATAAAATAAACTTAGTTAGAAATGTAAGATAATCAATCTAATTATGTCTCTGATATCAATGTAGAACGCAGCGAAAGTATTTATTCCTATGTTTTGCGGAAGTGACTTGTACTAGAATGTGGTAAGTTCCGGATCGTAGAGATTGATTTGCGTGTCATTGGATTGTCCACGAAGGTCGTGTAACACTTCAAACCCGTGGTAAATCAAGTTATCAACGAGCTAGATCTATAATTCATCGTTCAAAACCCTTTAGAAGTAATAGGTTAATAAAGGATGTAGTTTTTCTCTCTTACAAAATAGCTTACAAATCTAGTCCAATTAGGCAACATAATAATCGTCGGATCGAGTCCGATCATGAGCGGAGCAGATTCGATTTGACCGAATGCCAACAGCTAAAAATATAAAATAATTAAATTTTTAATTTAAAATTTTAAATATCAATCATTAAATATTTTGTCATTTATTTTAAGGACAGTAAATAGGTGATATAATGTTGGATTGTTATCTTTTGTGCTATGTCCCTGGACGCATTTAAGGCTACTCTTTATTGAGTACGCAAGCAAATGCACATGCTCTGTTGTTTTCAGTGTCTGGGACAGCTCTCCACTAGGGAAGTAACTGTTTCCTGGAGACTCAGCATGTGAACAAGAAAGAAGAGTACCGTACATGTTTTGGTGAATGGTGGGGCACTGGGTGTCCTTTGTTCCACATTTTAGTACAAGAAGGCAAGGGAAAATGAGAGATCTTCAATATACTAACCCATGAATATCTTTTCAAGAGGTGAAATGATTCTTCTTTTTCTTTTTCTTTTTTTTCTAGAATTTTTTTTCTAAAAAATTAGTAGTATGTTACCTGCTTTTTTTTTTTATTTTATTTAAAAATAAATTTAACTGAAAATATGAATCAATTAGGATTTAAACTTGGAATCTCGGTTGCCAACCACCAAGCCCTTTGTCACTTGGGTTAGGGACGGTCGGGTTTTTTTTTTTAGAATTTTCAAAGCAGATTCTGCACTATCCGTCTCTAAATTGTTAGGAAAGTTTTATTTTGATCCTTCAACTTTTAAGTTCGACTCCCGAGACTCCCTATTTTTGGTTTTGTTCAATTTAAGTTCTTAATTTAAGAAAATAATTGCCCACACACGGTTGGTCTGTACATCTCTGCATCTAAAAATTTATTATCTTCTGTCCATCTTATACTTTTAATTTAACAGTCTTATTGTGGGGATGCTTGATTTAAAGTATTTATATTTGGATTGAAAATCGGAATAAATCATTGTCATTGTTAATATTTGGATCGAGGAATTGGCATTTTGATTTCCATTCTCGGTGGATTTGTATCTCTCAAAAGTTACTCCCATCTCCATGGTTAGAATCAACTTTGATTTCGTAAGTGATTGGAATTTTTTTTCCACCAATAATTATTTGAATTCAAACATAAATTAAATAAATTCATTGGATTAAATCATAACTTCAAATTTGAATTTGAAATATGATTTTAAAATTTAAATTTAAATTCTTAATTTTTAATTTATAGTTTTGAATTTAAATTTTAACTTTGATTTTTAATTTGAATTATAAATTCAAATTTTAAGTTCAAATTTAGATTCAAATTTGTATTAAAATTTTGAATAACAAATTTAAATTTTAATATATATATATATATATATATATATATACTATAATATGAGAGAGGAGAGAGAGAGAGAAGAGAGAGAGAGAGAGAGCTAGCTCCTATGCTTTTGAAAGTACGCAAACCTCCGTACTTGTAATGTTTTTCAAATGATGAGACAATCCGATTCGGCAATCGTTCCATTAACATGACTACTTATAGAACTACATAGAAACCAAATTCATAATTTTTTGACTTCGTTTGTCTATATATCGAATTTCAATTAAAAGTGATTTTGATTTCGATTTTGATTCTTCTTATAAATAAAAAAAAATTGTTACTTTTATACGCTGTTTCGATTTGGGACATTTTTTTTTCTATCCGATTTTGATTTTCTCTCTGAATCAAACATGCTCTAAATATAAGAAAAACTGTAATTCATTAACGTAGGGTTGAAATACGATGGGATTAGGGGCCTGTGACGCCCCGACTTCCTCAGTCGGTCCCATCCTAGGACTACTCCCGTCCTAGCACGCTTAACTCTCTTAACCTCTTGGGTCTAGCCACCACCCAAAATGCTTAAGCCGGGTTAAGAGTTTAGCCCTATTATATCTCATATATAGGACTATCTGGGGTCTCACAGGGCCACTAATTAAATGAATCTTGCATGGATGGTTTCCCACCAAAGTGTAGGCCAGTATTAAAAAGAAAAAATAACATAGAGTAAAGTAAAATAGTATTAATAGTTTAACATATCAAATATTAAATCTAAAAGCTATGCCAAAGTTCGTGGAGTAGTGGATCTTAGGACTCATGTCCCTTGCAAGTTAAAAAGGAAGGTTCTAAATTGTGCATGTAAAGAATTAATTAATACGAGTACTACATAGTAAGGTGAAAAGTGGGGTAGTACGTGTTGTTTCCATCCCAAAGTTTAGTATTAATAGGAACAGGGAAAAAGAAAGATCTTCCCAACATGAACATCCTATGAATCTTTTAGGTTGAAGTTGACACAGCTCTAAGCCACGTTGAGAGGAATGAAACATATATATATATATATATATATATATATATATATANTATATATATATATATATATATATATATATATATATATATATATATATATATATATATATAAAAGAACGAAAAGAGATGATACAAGAAAATTACTTTTCCGACAAAAACGAAAATATTATTTATTAACTTTCAATAATCTAAATTACATTGACTGCGCGCCATATCTTTATATAGAGGCAATATCCTAATCCTACTGAACAAAAATAATAATTCTAATATGCAGTATTGAAATTTAAAAGTTGATAATTCAAAATTTTAAACTAAATTTTTTTAAAATGACGTATTGAAAGCATTTCGCAAGTTAGAGGAGTAAAATTGTTATTTTACATAATATACAGTATTACTGAATTTCGGTAATGCAAGATACACACCCCCCTCTTGTTAATATTTTTGGTATAATTCTGTACCATTTGTAATGCTATATTAACGACCTAATTACATACTGGATAAACCAAGCACGGTAATCCTAACAGGATTGCCTGTAATCCTATTAGAATAACCCGAACCAAACGCACCCTAAGCCTAATCAAATCAGAAATAATTAAATAATTGGACAAAAAAAAACAGAACTTCTCAAAAATAACATAAAAATACAAAAACGGAGGCCAGAACAATAGAATTGGACCCCAAACTCGATCGGAATGCCTGTGCGATTAGACTTGTAGATATCGAAAAGTATTTTCTGAATTAGGATTGCATATTGAAATTGGACACCTGAGTGAAAAGTTATGATCGTTTAAAGATTTCTCACACCGAATTTAAAACTACCCGAACTAAATGGAATTTTTTGCTTAGCTTGGTCGAGTCTTGTTTTTCCGGAATCTCTAACGCCAAATTGGCCGCAGTAAGTAATCTTATTCTTAGGATTAATGAACCTTGAAATTTAAAATAGAAAGACACCAGCTGGTGGACTCAGATGGAGTACAATGCATACACGGATAAGCAAAGAAATTGTAAAGCAGTACAAAAAAAGTCTTCTTTATAATTAAGAAATATTTCATGTAACAATAATAATGACTAATAAAAGCCTATAAACAATAATAATAACTAATAAAATATGTTCATTTTGCTTAAAAGTATAAGAATAATATTGTTTTTAACAATATTAACTTTGAATTTAACCCCAATTTCTCTTCAGTAAATCTTTATCATATTTCATTAGGATTGATGTGGTACAAAAAAAAACTCTCTTGCAAATTCCGGTACTTAGACTCTAAACCAAACTTTGTTTCTTAGGCAAGTTTAATAGTATTAAAATGATCAGCACACAATGAATTTTTATACACAAATAAAGCACTATTGGAATGTACAAAGTCATGAGTACAATAAACAACAACTACATTTCTGATCTGTCTTTTACATCAGGCAAGAAATTAAAAGGCAGCTCAAAAAAAAAGAAAAAGAAAAAGAAAAAGAAAAACTAACAAAAAGTGAACCAAATTAACCACCTCTTCTGATTCCACTAATCATGCTGCTAATCATGCTTAAAACAAATAAAATCCCAACTAATTAATTAATCCGCTCAACTAACTCTACATTCTAACTAATTACATTACAACACAGGTAAAGCAGGCACTGACCAATCAAAAAGTGAAAAACTTACTTGCATTTTCATACTGAATACTTAAATTTAATTTGTTAGTGCGTTCTTTACCAGAGCTAGCGGACTCCAGCTAGCTAGACGATATTGACGGGGAGAACAGCGCTCCGCGAGCTCCGACCGCTGCCGAAGGAAAAGAACGGCCGCCGAACCCTACCGCCGCCGCCGCCGCTACTACTCCCTTCAGACGGCGAAAACTGCTTCTCCTTAAGCATCTCCCGAACGGAGAGAATGAGTTGCCTATCACCGGACGAGTCCATAGAGAGTGATCTCCTCATGTGTTGCACGCAGAAGCTCTCATCCTTCTCCCTCGGAACATCAATGCACTCGTCTCCCATGCTCCCGCCTATGATGTTCTTATTCCTGCTCTTTCCTTGTGCGTGGTCCTGGTGGCGGTGCAGTCGGCGGCCAGTTGGGTGTTTGAATGGAGCCGTGACGTTGGTTCTGCACAGGGGGCAGCTGGTGCTGCTCTGCAGCCAGGTGTCGGCGCAGTCGATGTGGAAGGCGTGCGAGCAGGCGGGCAGGAGTTTGAGCGCGTCGTCGCCGCGCAGCTCGGCCAGACAGATGGCGCACTGATCTTGCACTGTTGCGGCGGAGGGCGGTGCGAATTTTACGATGGGGAGGATGCTGATGACGTAGGGGTCGAGGCCGCGGGGCTCGGCCGCGGGGTGGGGGAGAGCGCGGCGGAGCGGGGCGGCGGAGGAGAGACGGCATCGGGTGACGAAGAGGTAGTAGCTGAGGAGGACGATGGAGGTGGTGAGGATGCCTAGGATGGTGATGGCCAAGATGGGGAAGCTTGTGTAGGAGGAGGAGGACGAGGAGGACGAGGACGGTGGTGGTGGATCCATTAATTAACGGTCAAGGTGGTTGAGTATATTTGTAAGAGTTGCTGTATGGATCGATGTAGGAGAAGGGAAAGTAGTAAGAGAGAGAGAGAGAGAGAGAGAGAGAGAGAGAGTTGGGGGAATGAGAGATAAAAAGGGTTATGAAATAGTAGGGGAATGAGTGGTGTGGGGACAGTGAGAGGCAAAGCCATGTGTTTGTAGTATGGCAAAGAAAAGGATAGGAACAGTAATGGATAGATTACAAAGCAACTTTTATGACAAAGGAGCCGCCTCCTCCTCCTCCTTTCTTCTTCTTCTTCTTTCTGAGAAAGAGAAAAAAATAGCATACTATTATTCTTATTTATTTTTTAAAAAAATAAATTTATCTGGCAATATAAAATAACTAGATTTCGAATTTAGAATTTCGAATATCAACCATCATGCTTTTTACTATTTTGCTAGAGACGGTCATCGGTCAAAGCAGTCTTTAGTTATTAAGAGCTATATAATTAATACTACTTAGTAAGAAAAGATGGGAATAAATCGGCCTTCAGCGAACAACAGTATTGTAATCGAACAATTGCGATTCAAACATAAATGGAAAATTAATATACCTCACTTTTTTTTTTTTAACTATATCTAATGCATCCGGACAATCCAAAATAGAACCTCTGTTCTCTAATCAGATTATAGATAGTAATTTTTGCATTATTTTAACTAGTTCCAAACTTTCTTTTTTTAAAAGAATTCTAACAGATTGATCATGTGGTATTGATATGTTAGATCCATTAATGTTTTAAAAGTTAGATTCCTCTCCTTTATCTGTTACATTGCTAGCTTTTTTTCGTTGATATATATGTTGTACTGGACAAATAAGCAAGATTACTAAGACTAATTTTAAAAATATTTTCGTTTCTAATTGGCCACAGAAAGGTTTGATTTGATAAATTAAGAAGATTCCAATCTATGATAAAACAATGTTGGAGATCACACAGGAAGTGTCTCTCCATCAATTGGATTGAAATGACATTGGTCAATATTCTGGTCCACCGAGTTAATTAGTTTTTGAAAAAACTTCAAATACCACCTCAGTGGTTTCGCACTTTCTCACTTCGGTACCTGTGGTTTAAATATATCGGTTTAGTATTCCGTGGTTTCATTTTTTTATTTTTATTATCCTTGCCACTAATTTTTTTTGGTTAAATCAGTGACAAAGTTAAAACAAAAAGGTACTAAAGTGAATATTCAATAAACCTAAGTGGAGTATCTGGAGTTTTTTGTATATAATTTAATGAACGGTTAAAGAAAGAGCCGGCGAAAAAAAAAAAAAAAAAATTACAAAATACTAAATTGATATACTTTAAATCAAAAAATACTAAAGTAAAAAAATATAAAACTACAGAAATGTCATTTGAAGTTTATTCTTAATTAGTTTTTTGAACATCTACCTTATTATCATCACAAATATTCTACTACATATATATATATATTATAGGAAAGTCAAAGGACATAATGGGTCCATTTACTTTGAAGCACATACTTCTTTGTCCCCGCTAGGCACACCGCTTCACATGCCTAAACCAGTTTTAAAACTATATATTCATTGTTGGGATATTGACCCAATCAATAACAAATATTCAACTAATCTTCAAAAAAAAAAAAAAAAAAAAAATAAGGAAAGAAATGAGAAAGAAAAATTAACAAACACCGTCCACACTCCGCTACATTTTTTGTCTATCTTTTTTTTTTTTTTTTTTTGTTTTTTCAAGAGAGAAAGGTAACTTGTTATTCACTTTGTTTCTTTTTATTAAAAATAAATTTAGCTGAAAATATGAATCAACTAAAATTCGAATTTTAGATCTGGTATATTAATCATCAAATCCTTTGCCACTTGCATTAAAGATGGTTGATTCTATATATTTGTGTTTTTCTAAGAGCTGTTGATTGCCGGCCGATTAGATTCATGATAACAAAAACACCTAAACATTTATAAATACATCGTCTCAACATGAAATACTTAATTACTATAACAATCCTAAACCATTGGCCAAAAAATATTTAATTACTTAATTATCTGTACAAGCTTAAATAATTCTATTTCCATACAATGCGAGGACTATTAGAGCATCACAAACTTTTCTTCGTTTAGATTTTAAAATCCTGTAATATCCCAATAGTCCTACATTGGATAAGAAAAAAGGTTCTGATTGAAAAAATAAGAGATTGTGCACTCTTGTAGCAATAATTGAGCTTCAATATTTTGGACCGATAGTTTGAATTCAACGAGTTATTATTATAACTAGCGGAACGAATTGTTACATGCTCTCGATATACCCAATCAGATATGTAGGTTGAAATCTAATTTTTGTGTGAAATATAATAAGGCCGTCTTCTCTTATAATAAATAAAAAAATAGTTTACATCTAAGTTTTTAATACTGAAATGCTTAGTTCCTGCAAACCCGCAAACAATCCTTTTCCAATTTTAATATGAAAACTATTGGGACATTAGGCTGAAAAAATATCTTTTTTATTTTGAAGTTAATTAAATTAGGAGGGTAGGCCCATCCCACACACACATAAGGGATGCAAACGGATTCAGATTGGTGGAGCTCGCACTCTCGCTTTTATCTGGCCTCTGGCCCCCTTGAATGAGGCAGTAAATAGGGATCAAGAAAGAATTTCAGGGTGTTTCACAGGGTTACTGTTTTAACTCGAAATGGATTCGGAGTCTCTAAAAAAAGAATTTCAGGATATTTCACAGGACTACTGTTTTAACTCGAAATGGATTCGGAGCAAGAGACGGCGAAAAAATTGATCTATTCCAAATTTGGTCCATCTCGAATCCGTCCTAAATAAATATTTAAATTATAAAATATATTTTATTTTTATATATTATTTGAGCTTGAAATATTAGTTTGTTTTTTTTTTTTAATAAATGTGATTTAGAAGAGAGTTATTTTCACGACACTTTTAGTATTTTTATAATTTTATTTTAACTAAAATAATAAAAATTTAATTATAAAAATTTAAATAAAAAATAAAAAATGTTAGTAGGCTGAATTTGTAGCACTTGTGGGAGGCAGTTTTTTTTTTTTTTTTTTTTTTTGAGATAGGTAGGTAGCATGCTAACTGCTTCGTTTATTTCATTTAGAAACAAATTTAACTGAAAATGTAAATCAATTAGGATTCCAATTTGGGACCTTGGATATAAATCACCAAGCACTTTGTCACTTGTGCTAGGGACGGTCGGTGGGAGGCAGGTATTTAGTTGTTGCGGGTTATTAGGCATATATTTCATCCCATTAAGTAGGCGAGGTGGATCTCGGGAAAAAATAAAATGAGCTTGATGTTCTTGAGCTCGATGTTTTAGAGCCGGTTTGTGTTCGACTCGAAATGAGCTTGAAATCGAATCGTTCGTTTATAAAATAAGCCGAATACGAGCTGAATTTTTTTGCTTATTTAATAAATGGGCCGAACACGAGTTTGAGTCAGCTCGCTCGTGTTCGACTCGATAACAGCTTGAATACATATATTTTATATTTATATAATTTATATATTTTTATATTTATATAGATAAATAAATAATTATATATATAATATATATTTTTATTGTTTGATTTTTAGCTCAACATAAATGTACAACTCAACTCAATTATAAAAAATCTCTTTTATATGTAAAATTTCAACCATTAGATCAAAATTTAATGGATAAGATCTTGAAAATTTATTTTCTATATATATTCAATTTAATCCATTTAACTTGTTATTCATGGCCGGCTGAATTTTTTGACTCGATATTTTAACAAGTCAGCTCGTGTAGCTCATTGACACTCCTACACACACATATCACCCACAAAACAAACAAGAAAAAGCACAAACTTGAAGAAGCACTACTTGGTGCAAAATAGAATAGGGTAAGTAGGGTTTTGAAACCCAAATAAACTTTGTCAAATCTCTAAATGATTCATTAGATAAGATCAATTGCATCACTAGAGTTTTTTTTTAATAAAAAACAATTATTAGATGCTTCCAAGTGAGATGCATTCTGTCTAATATATATATATATATATATATATATAGAGAGAGAGAGAGAGAGAGAGAGAGAGAGAGAGATAATTGAGCTGGAATACTATCAATAGCAAACAGACTCAGTTGTCATCCATTTATTTTTAATGATGGAGCCTTCAAATTGATGATCGGTACTATTGAATATGATCTATACCACTTAAAGTATCTAAAAATCAAATTTCAAATCTTTTCAAAATCATTGGCCTAATGATTAGATGGTTTCAAAATTTATTATTTTAATGGTCGATATAAGATGTTTTCTCGTTTAACGGGATAAAGATATCCAAATGAATTGAATTTTGGTTAGAAAATTTTGTAAACTATTTAGACCAAAATCTATACTCTTAATCTTGATTACAAGACTTCTATCATCACTTTTTAAAGGATATTTATTTTCAGTCGTTTATTTTTGTGTCCACTTGATGGTCAAAAGAACAATCACGAAAAAATATGAAATTTGGTTTCTAAGTACTTTAAGTGGTATAGATCATGTTCAACATTGCCAATCGTCGATTTGGAGGCTCCATCATCGAAAACAAATGGGTGGCAATGGAGCTCGTTTGCTACCGATAGCATGCCAACGGAGCCCGTTTGCTATCGATAGTACTAAGCGCCTGATACTATCGAATTTTCTGCCGTTAAATTTATTCCTTTCATCATTTCTAACTATTAAATCATACTTGTCAACCAGCCACACACTCAACCTCAGGGACCACTATCAATCTAATCGGGGACCACTATCATATTAACCGCACATGACAGTTGGTATCCTGAACTAATCTTTAAATATATATTTCTAGGCCATTTCGAAGTATATCAATTTTTTAGATAATGCGGTAACATGATTTCCAACTTCAGTTTCTTATTCGATTAATCAAATTGATTCGATTTTTTGGATAACAAGTGTATGCAGTGCCCATTTAGAAATTAAGTTTGGAAAAAAAATAATTTTTTGAATATCCTCGTAAAATATTATAATTTTATAAGTATCTTTTAAATTTGAAATATCATTAATATCCTCATTAACATAAAAAAAAAAGTTCTTAAATGCCCTTCCTAGTAAAAGTTCATTCAAATTTAATAAATTAGATCTAAAATTCCAATTTTACCCCCAAATAAACTAAAAACTTAGTAAACTTATCAATATAAAAGTAATTTCCATAATTTTAAAATATATTTTAAGGAAAAAAAAATCTAATCAAATGAAAGTTATAGATCACGCATTTAATAAGGAATTAAAAAATTATGCTATAAGTTGTCAAATTAAAATCTGATATTCAAAACCCCAAAAGAAATGCATTAATATTTTGCCCCACAAGAAATAGTAGAGGGTAAAATCGTCATTTCATTAACTAAATTAGTATCTAGTCTCTTTTTAATTCAAATAGGCTTAAGAAAATTTGTTGTGGGGAGATGTGTGATAAATTCATAAATTAGAGAGTTCAAATGACATTTTACATTTTGACGGGGCATTTATAATATTTTGGATTTTGAAGTTTTAATGGGCCGGGTTTGGTTGGCTTGGACATTATTTGGGCCCCGGTTGAAACCCTCATCCAACAGCCCAACACCATGTCCAATTTAAACCTAATCAAAACCATCTTATATCTATCTATATTTATTTTTTATATTATATACTAAAGTGCCTCGTGCACTATTCTATAGTTGACATATGTTCCGACTATATATTCGGTGCATTCAGTGCATCGCGGGTGCACCATAATCTTAGTCAAAAATATTATTTTATTTTAATATATATATTTAAATTTTATATTTTTTAATATATAGACATTTAAAGCACCAAAAAATAAATTTAGTTAATTAAATTTTATTTTTGACATTTCGTACACATACACCAGATGCAAGTAATAATTTTCAGAGAAAATTTCAAATACCACTCCTGTAGTTTCACACTTTCTAACTTTAGTACCATATAGTTTCAAGTGTATCAATTTAGTGTCCTGTAGTTTTATTTTTATTTTTTTATTATCGATTCCACTAATTTTTTTCATTAAATCAGTGACAAAATTATAACTAAAGGATACTAAAGTGAATATTCAATAAAACTAAGTGGGGTGTTTGAAGTTTTTTGTATATAATTTAACAAAATATTAACGGAGAAGCTGATGAAAAGATAAAAATGAAACCATAGAGCACTAACTTGATACACTTTAAACTACAAGGTACTAAAGTGAGAAAGTGTGAAACCACAGAGATAGTATTTGAAGTTTACTCTGAGTTTCAAGGTGCCATTATTTACAGACATGTGTCTATTTTATTGGTGCACCCAATACACAATGGATCTAATCATAAAAATATAATTTTATTTTAATAAATGTCTTAAATTTATAAATATTAACATATAAATATCTTAAATATTATAAAATAAATTGAATTCACTAAAATTTAGTTTTGACATCTCTATTGTAAAATTTTACTGGTGTGTATGAGATATATATGTACACACTATGTGTAGTCAATTACTATATAATAAAGTTGTTTGACATGTGTCCCCTATATATTTGGTGCACCCGATGCACTGCAATCCTATAAAAAATATTATTTTATTTTAATATATATATATCTCTAAATTTTATATTTTTTAATATATAGACATTTATATTTATTTTAAAATTTTATTTTTGACATGTCAATCATACAAATTTACGGTGTTTATAAAATGTACACATTCATGAGGTGTAGGCAATAATTTCGACGAGAGAGGAGCCATTGTTTGTAGATATGTGTCCATTCTATTAGTGCACCAGGTGCACTATAGACCAAATAAGAAAAATGTAAATATATCTGTCACGCCCCGGATTATACGTTCTCCGGGCACGCCGACAAATCCGCCGTATACAAAGAAATTTTTTCGGTATACAAAGCGACAGCTGTACCTGTAAAACATACAATACTATAAACAGTAGTATAGAGTTACTAGAACTAGTAAAGTAAAAGAAACCGAGTTCCATATACATACACTGAATCCCAGAGTACAAAACTACTCGCGTTGGCGAGTTAAAAGTCTGTATGTACATGAACCCAAACCAAAACATCTACCTGCAGTAGGGGTGCCTCTAGCTCTGCACTCGGGTAGGGCTCTAACTCACGACGCCCTTACCTAGATCCTGATCAGCAACAACAGCAGCCGAAGCTGAAGGCTCCGCAAAAACGGGGTAACAACTGGGCGTGAGAACTACTGTAGAAACAAGTAGTCCTCAGTGGATGCCGCCCTCAACAATCATCGGTCCACCCACTAAGTCTACAGAAGGTAACAATGCTAGTAGGGAAAGCAGGAAAGAAATCTACAGCTACATATCGCTACACTAGTATGATCTACACTAACCAACTGTAGTAAAAGTCACAACTGACTCAATCTCACTAGGGACTATGAACACACCCGTCCCGCCTATTGGATCGAACCCGTAACCTACTCCAGGAGTAGCTGGTGGAGAAAACTCTCTAGGGACTGTGAATACACCCATCCCGTCTAATTAGGTCACACCGTAGCTCAAGAGTAACCGGCGGAGAAGACTCTCTAGAGACTGTGAATACACCCGTCTCGTCTACTAGACTACACCGTATCTCAAGAGTAACCGGCAGAGAAAACTCTCTAAAGACTGTGAATACACCCGTTTCGCCTAATTAGACTACACCGTATCTCAATAGTAGTCGGTTCCAGAAAAGGTCCAACAGGACGGCTAAGACTCCACTCACGTCACAACCTCACTAAAGGTAGGGAAAAGCGTCACTCACTATCTCACCCGGGCTGCCCAAAACAGACCCACCCTGCCTGTATCTAGCTGCGCCATACACCACCCCGAGGGTAGCCGGCTCAAGAACTGTCCAACAGAAACTGCGACACTCATCGTACTGAAACCTCATTCCGGAATGGCATTCGTGGGCGCGACCCAACCGAGTTTACAAGTGTCTCTGTCAAGTTCGTACTGCTCTTACAGGCTAAGGTCAAGTAACCAACTCTAACTGGTCTAACAACTAACAGATCACATGCCCTCGGCACAATCCGTCGCTAAAAAGGCGATACGGATCCACCGTCAACCCTGACGGCCTCAAACAGTCCGAAACAGCCTGAAAGCTACTATAAAAAAATTTACTCGGCATCCCAGCACGAGCGTAAATACATTCTAATCTACTTGGGATACTCACTATGATGATACTGCAACAGTATAAAATCATACAACGGCCCCTAGGGTTAAATCAGGTAGTTTAACATATGACGATTAATATCGCAAGTTTTCTCCTAAGTCTTATCCAAGTCCAACATGTATGTATATCCATAGATAAATAGACTAAGCTCCAATTCAGATTATTATAAAACTAAATCAATGAACCGAGCAATTGCGACACGCAAAAGAATTCCGCTAATACATGTTGACTATATAGGCACTTAGGAGTAAGCCGATAATTAACCCACCTCGGTCGCTAATCCCTGGCAGTACAGAACTCCCACGGCTGCGGAACAACCTGCTGGATCGACTGAAAATGTCTGAGTCCCGAAATCGAGCTATCTCTAACTATAAACATCGAAAATCCTCAATTCAGTCCAAAATCCACAGCAGCAGAATAAAACAGAGCTTCGACCAAGCTAACCTTCACCAAATCCTACAAGTAAGGGTTTCGTGGATTCCTCTCGAAGTCCTGAATCGAGCGAACCAAGTCTCGTCAAAATCCGATGCTCTGGTGTTGAATACGAGCTGAAATACTAACAGTCGACGATGAATTTCAGCAAAACAGCATCACTTGAGTTTGAAGTAGTAAGAACTTGCCCAAAAACAAATAGAAATGCTGAATTACCCAAACTCGACAACGCCAAGCACCGATGCGACAGCAAGAAAACCCATGCTCGCCCGACCTTCTCGCGCTACCCCGGCGTCAAAAGTGTGCTCGAACGGTTCCGCGGCGCGACGTCGGCAACAAACCTTCCAACCGAGCTTCTTCCTTACCTTCAACCGGATGAGAGTGAGAGAGAGATGAAGATGAAGCAAAAGGACTTCTCTCTCTCTCTACACAAAGCTATATAGAGGGAGGGAGAGCTGCTGCTACAAACGAGGTGGAGATTTACTCAAATACCCTCTCACCTATCCCTTTGTACCGGTACACGGGCTCCTATACCGGTACAAGAGCCAAACCGAGGGCAACCTGCGCGCAACCTCGCTGGTTGTACCGGTACAACAAGCAGAGAAATCTGCTATTTTGCAGATTTCTTCGCTATAAGCTGCCCTCGCGTCGCACGGAGTCCGTTTTGCGTCTATTTGACGCCAACGCGATTCGGACTTGTCCCGACACTCTCCAGAGCTGCCCATAAGCCTCCACAACAGTACACCAGGGATCTCACATATATTTTAGTAAATATACCTAAATTTATAAATATTAACATATAGATATTTTAAATACGATAAAATAAATTGAATTAACTGAAATTTAGATTTGACAACTCTATTATACAAATTTACTGACATCTATAAGATATACATATACACTAGAGGCGTGTTTGGTTCGAAGTTGGAATCGGAATCAGAATCGGAATCGAAATAAGCTGGAATTGGAATCGAAATGACTCACTATCAAATTCTGTTTGGTTCATCATCTAAATCGGAATCGGAATAAATCATTTCTATTGTCGGTGTTTGGTTCAGATAGATATAAAAAACGTAATCAAATTAATATACTAACTTTATTTTTATATATATTAATTTAAATTTAAATTGAAAATTAAATATTAAAAATTTACATCAAAATTTTGAAATAATGTCAAAATTTTAAATCTATTTTTTTAAAAAATTTAACTTTGAAGTTGAGTGGATAATTTAAAATATGAAACTAAATTTTGATTTATTCAAATTCAAACTTATTTAATTTAAATTTTAATTTGAATTTATAAATTTAATTTAAGTTTTAAATAAAATTTGAATAAAACTTTATGTAAATTAAAATTTAATTTAAATTCAAATTCATAAGTTAGATTTGAAATACTTGATTAAATTTTAATTTTTAATTCAAATTTAAATTAAAATTTAAAATTATATATTTAATTTCTAAATTTAAACTCATATTTTAATTAAAAAATTAAAAAATAAATTTAATCCGAATAAATATCCATTACGTCCGAATTCAATTTCCAATCCGACCTTCTAGGCCGGATTGGAAAAAGAGTTGATAAGGGGATTCCTATTCCACTCGGGAATCGGAATTGGAATGGAACTCCTGCGTAACAAACACCCACAAACGGATTCGCCAATTTCGATTCCAATTCCATAATAGAAAAGAAGCGAACCAAACACGCCCTAGGGTGTAGTCAATAGTTTGACTAAAGGCTACTTCGAATTATTTTGACTTCAGCTATTATTCTAAATAAATAAGTTGGAAGATTTATTAGATTTAACAGTTTTATTCTCTATCAACTATTAAACCAATTGGAGTGCTCCAACATTTTTTGTCAATTATCTATTGTAAGTCCTAATTTTATAAAAATTATATCTAATTTCTCCAACGTTTTTATACTTTTGAGAACTATTTGATACTTAATTTTGCTAAAGTTAGAAATTTTTTACAAAATTAAATATATGTTTATAAATTTTAGATAAATATTGTAAAATCAATCAATTAAAAAAACTATAAATCAAGTAACTACCTTTCTATTTTATCATAATATTTTTAATTCTTGGCATTACATGTATTGATTAACAAAAATGATCTAAATAGAATTAGAAGAATAAGAAGTAAAAAAAAAAAACCAAAAAGGATATTGCAATTTTTGGACAAACGGGCCAACATAATAAGCATATTATGAACTTACCTTTTTGCTTCCGAAAATTTTATATTTTGGTATTAGATTTTGATACAAATATATTTAATACGTATATTTAATAAAAATATATACTATGTTTTATAAATATAATTGAGAATATGCCTATCGTATCTATAACAAAGCGCGTGTACATCGTTAGTTATAATTAACATTCTCATAGATACAAATAGGGTCAGCATCGGTTTGACTTTTACAGAGTTCTAAAAACCCAGTTCAGTTTGACTTTTACAGTGTTGAACCAATACGGCGCAGACAGTTGGCACACCGAGTTCATATAGCGCTGGATCGGGAGCATGGAAAACGCGCCAGGAGATATGAGCTGTGATTATTTGAAAAATATGATAACCGTAAGCAGTTATGGGCAGTTCCCAATGGCAGTTCCAATCGGCCGAACGTGGCCCTCCAATCCGGAGAAGATGGCCGATCGTGCAATAACTGAACACGAGGGGAAAATATATAAATAGGCCTGTAGTACCCTAAAAAGGGGTCTTCGCCCCTGCGCACAAGAGACCACCTTCATTTTTTCTCGTTTTTGTTTTAGGAGTAGTGCTTGTAACTTAATCTCTTTGAAGTCTGTCTGCCCTCCGGGCATCACTTCATTGTAAACGCCTTGGAGTCTGTCTGCCCTCCGGGCATCACTCCCTTGTACACTTCGGAGTCTGTCTGCCCTCCGGGCATCACTCCCTTTTTATTAATAGAAAGTCGTTTTCGGCTCCTCAGGCCGACCAGATCTCGTGTTGTCTTGACTATTCGGTTCATCCCTCAGCTTGAATATAAGCCCTACCTGTTCATTCGGCTCGTCTTGCCGAAGCAAATTTACTAAGGAGGTTTCCGGACCCGGCCGATTTGATCCCTCATCGGTCGAATCGCTTGACCCGTCGCGGGCGCAAACTTCGAGGGTCACGATCAGCAGCCGATTTTCACTTCGACACACTTCCCGAGGAGGGTCAAAGCATCAGGAAATTCGGAAAACAACATACAGGTTTTTAAAAACCAAACAGAACTAAATTAGAAGCATAAACTGAACCGAACCAAGCCGAATTGAATTAATTCCGTCGGTTCGATTATGTACTGCACCGTTTGGTTTGGGAATAGGGATAGGGATAGGCCCTTATCCCCCCTTTATACCCAAACGCTAATTTTTTACCCGAGAATAGTAGTTCTCGGTTATCCCCACCAACACCTCCATTTTCTATATAAAACTTTCTAATATTTTTCTTATCCTCGGGAACAACCCAATTTTCATCCAAACGCTATTTTTCTTATCCCCATACTTGTACCTATCCCTGTAATAGCTAGTTCTTGCTTATACCCGAATCAAACGGTACTATAAGGTTTTAATAAAATATTTTTGTTAGGTTTAAATCTTTTTAAACTACAAGAAATAAGATATATTTCATAATTAATTTTATTTTAAAAATAAGTAATTTAAATGTAATAGTAATTAACATATCTAGTTATTTAATTGTTGTTTAAGATTAATACAAATTAATTTTAAATTTAAGGCTAATATATTTTAAGTTACTAAAATTTTGGTTAATTGGTTTTCAACTTTTAAAATCGAACAGAATCGATTTATGTGTTAAACCAAACCAAACTGACAAATTTGCGTCGGTTCGATTTGGTAATTCGGTTTGAACCTTTTCATTCAGAATTTTCTCTTTCTTCCTAGGATGATTAATAAAGAAAGGAAAAACTTTAAAAAAATCCCATGTGGTTTCGCACTTTTTCATTTTAGTATCATGTGATTTAAAATGTATCAAGTTAGTACCCTGTGTTTTCGCACTTTCTCACTTTAGTACCTTGTGGTTTAAAATATATCAAGTTAGTACTCTGTGGTTTTATTTTTGTATCAAGTTAGTACCCTGTTGTTTTATTTTTGTATTAAGTTAATACCATGTGGTTTTCAAACCATACCATAGGGATACTAAAGTGAGAAAGTGCGAAACCACACGGTACTAACTTGATACACTTTAAACCATAGGGTACTAAAGTGAGAAAGTGCAAAACCACAGGGTACTAATTTGATACACTTTAAACCACCGGATACTAAAGTGAGAAAGAGTGAAACCACAATAGGGGGTATTTGAAGTTTTCCCATAAAAAAAATCTCAAGTATAGTTAATAGCCTAGCCCCCTCTGAGTGTGAGAGAGAGAGAGAGAGAGAGAGAGAGAGCGCGCGACAAATTGAAAAAGTTATTACAATGTTTCAAAAATCGAGTCAGAGTATTACTGGATCAACGGTCACTGGTCCGACCAATATATGGTTGACTCACTATTTGAACCACCGAAGTCGGCATGACGTAATAAATATTTAACTATTATTTTTAATTTTATTATATATATATATATATAATTTTAATATTATACTCAATTATAAAATACTGATTTTTAGGCCAAAAAAAATAAAAAACCGTATTAATGAAAAAATAAAATCATTTAATTAATTTTAAGCCGTTGGATTTTAACATAATTTGATAAAAAAAAGATCCAACCGGTTTGATTAAAATTGGATCGGTTCACTCGTTCGATGGTTGAATCACCGGCTCAAACAGTTCAAAATAATTTTTTGATTTATTCAATTCAAAGGATTGAATCGAATTGCTTTATAGACTAGATTACAGTTGCATCAGTCGAACAGGCCCACTACAATAAAAATGGTGTATAGCGACACTTTTAAATATCGGTACATGTCAAAAAAAAGTGCTACTGGCTAAATTACCGACACTTATTAAAAGTGTTGCTATATGTGGGGTCGTTATAGGTAGGGCCACCTTGTATTTGGCACCCGCTTTTCCAGTGACCTGTGGTGAAGGGATACGTGGCGATTGTAATTCTCTACGGTCCCCACGAGATCCTCGCGGCTAAACTCCAGCCGCCGGAACCCTACCTCATCGGTTGCGGCGTCGGAGAAAGAGAAAGAGAGATGGTGATCAATTTTTTTTTTTTTTTTATTTTGGTAAACTTCAAATACCCCCCATGTGGTTTCACACTTTCTCACTTTAGTACCCTGTGGTTTAAAGTGTATCAAGTTAGTATCATGTGGTTTCGCACTTTCTCACTTTAATACCCTGTGGTTTCAAGTGTATCAAGTTAGTACCATGTGGTTTCATTTTTGTATGAAGTTAATATCCTGTGGTTTCAATTTTCTCTTTTTATTATCTATTTCGGGGTATATAATTTAACAAAATATTAAACCACAGGATACTAAAGTGAGAAAGTGCGAAATCATAGGGTACTAACTTGATACACTTGAAACCACAGGATACTAAAGTGAAAAAGTACGAAACCACAGGGGGGTATTTGAAGTTTCNGTGATCAATCTTTTTTTTTATTTGTAATCGGGCCTAGTGGGCTGAGTGTGGTTGGCTGAGTAGAGAAACATTTAGTTTTTAATTGGATTGGAATTTATATTTATGCTTTAATAGAGTTTTTTTTAAAAAAAATATTAGCATAAATGGATATTTATATAAAAATGTTTTAAAAATGTATTCTGAAAATGTGGCCATGGCTGATTTGACTTGGTTTTAAATCATTGGTTAGCAGCCCTAGCTATAGTTTCGAAACCTAGCAAGAGGCTTCATTATTTGATAGCATCGAAAGAAGAATATTAAATAGCTTTTAGATGTTTTTTAAGATGAGTTGCAGGTGTTGGGCCTGCATCCATTATTTTCAAAGTTGGCATCCGAGAAATATGCCTTTAATACATTAATTGCTGGTGTGTTATATACAAATTAATCAACTAATGTTATACGAGACAATGAATAAATTCATTGCAATATATATGCACATCAAGGTTATTATTCAAAGCATTTTCGATTTTTAGAAAAGCTACTCGATCCCTTGTTATTAATGGGCAATATATATAGCCCCTTAAGGTGATGCAAGATTCGTCTCTCTAATCTTAGCCGACATTGTGGGGAGCCATGCTCTACTTATGATGATTGTCAGTCGGGGAGCCGCACTTTGCTCCCTGTATGGCCCTAACTCATCCGACACTCATCTCATACTTCCGACTATTGATCGATTCTTATAACTACTGTGACACCCGCTTTCTAGAGGGTTATCTATTATAGAACTATTGTAACCTTAGTATGCTTAACTCCTTTAATTTCTTGATCCTAAAGTACCGCCCAAAATATTGTAGCCGAGTTAAGAAGTTTAACCCTATTATATTTTATATACAAAATTATTCTAAATCTTAGGGAAGCCACATGGATAAACTCAAAAACAATAATACTTTGAAGTTGCTATTTTAATGTGAGTTTCAAAAGGTCCTCCCTACTAGTCAGGTTAAAATTTTAGGAAAACTTTAAAAACCCCCCTCTGGTTTCGAACTTTCTCATTTTAATATCCTGTGGTTTAAAGTGTATTAATTCGTCCCCTGTGGTTTCGATTTTATCTTTTCGGCTACTTTTTCCTTAATATTTCGTTAAATTATATACAAAAAACTTCAGATACTTATTTAGATTTATCGAATATTTATTTTAGTACCCTTTAATTTTTAACTTTGTCACTGATTTAAGAAAAAAAAATAATAAAATTGATACTAAAAAGAGAAAAACGAAACCACAGGAGTGCAAATTGATACACTTTAAACTACGGGATACTAAAGTAAAAAAGTACGAAACCATGGGGGGGCTTGTGAAGTTTTCCCTAAAATTTTAATTGGACCTAGTCTTGCTTTACTTTGATAATGAAATGCTCAACAGTTTTGGATCGTGTTTGAGACGGATTTTGATCTAAATAAGATATAAAATCCGTTAAAATTTGAGTTTGATTAATTTTGATTTTCGTATTTAGAACAAAAACATATATATATGGCATGCACAAGCATGGCTCAAATTTGATCCAAGTCCGAATTTTTTTTACTGGATATCAATGTAAATCTCCAACGAAAAACCAAAATAGCAATCTTGGAAAAGTCTCAAAATCACTTAAATGTGTTTTTTTAACCTGAAATTAAGCCACACAACTAATTTTAGCTATGTTTCAACAATCTGATGTTACTCTTAGTACCCAAGAAAGCTACTGAGAAGAACAAAAATAAATTTGTGAGATAAAAATATTACCTACCAAGGAACTATATAAGATAGTGACTTTTTTCTCCTTCAAATCCCACTCATTCTTAATTTCTCCTACACTATTAATTTCCTATATATATGAAGAATTAACCTCTGCGCTTTTAATACTTTATTAAAATTCGTCTTTTAGTTCATCATTCGAATAAGTTATATGCTACTTCATTTATTAGACTTTTCTTTGTTAAGTTAAAATTCAAATTTCAAAACCGATTGAGATGAAATTGGAAATTAAGATCAAGGTTTATGCTTGAACTGAAACTAGATAGCTTCTAGAATGAAATTAAACTGAGATTGAACTTTAGCGGTGTTAGATATGTTGCAAATTCTGGAACCATAAGGTTTTCTAACCGTATTTCGTTTTGATTATCCTATTAAATTAAGTTTAGATTATGCCTAATCTTAATAGGTTTATATTCAAGTTGTATTAGGATTTAACTAATATCATAAATATGCCCTTTATTCTATTAATTCGGTGTGGCAGATGAGAGAAAATATGGGTGTATTTTTCAGAGATTAGAGTTTTATAAGATAGGCATATTTTGTATATCATTTTAATTATAATGAAAATCTCCACTACGCCTTCACTTGTAGATGTAGATCAGTGGTCAAATCACATAAATATTGTGTGTCTTATTTTTTTTCTCTCTTTTTCGATTTTTTTTTTTTGTATTTTTGTGCTCGACAAACTGGATCTTTTTATTTTTGTCATAACAAGCTTACATCAGAAAAAAACTTAGTATCAGTATTAGTCACAGATTTCTAACCAGCAGCATATATGTGTGAAATTTAATCATCCTATGTACGATGAAGGGAAATGTAACCTAATACTGTATACACCCTACCTAAATCATGACATGTCACATTACACCATACTCAGACAATATTATGCCAAAAAAGCCAATTTCTCAACTAATTAAGTTATGTGATGCAATTACTAATGACTAATTATGCTCACAAACAAAACAACAACTGAATAAGTCATCTGATCAACTAATAAACTACTCAGTATCCAAACTCTAACCCACCACCTAATTAACAAACAGTGTTGTATATACATATTGCTACCATCATCACTCTCATCATCAATCGATTAACAACAAGAACAACACCAAATGTTACAAGGAAAAGAAAAAGGAAGGGAAAACCCCACATGCTATTCATCAATCCGAATCGGAAGCACCGCGCTTCTCGAGCTCCGACCGAGAGCAAATGAGTGGAACAGACGCCGAAACCTTCCGCTCCCGCCATCGCCGCCGCCACTGTTATTGCTATTACTAGCTAGAGAAGTGAGCTTCCTATCATGAAAAAAGTCCATAGAGAATGATCTCCTAATGTGTTGCTGCTCACCACTTAGGTTTTGACCACTCCTTCCATTATATTCTGTCTCCTCTATCACTGTTTCACCACTTATGATCATCTCTAGGGTTTGAGAGGATTGTATTGTATTGTCACAACCAACATAGTTGTTGTTGTTGTTGTTGCTGTTGTTGTTGTTGTTGCTGCTGCAATCAACTAGAGGAGTACTACATGGGCTTGTGATACCTGTCCTACACATAGGGCAATTGCCATTGTTTTGAAGCCATGTATCTATGCAATCTATGTGGAATGCGTGGCGGCAACTTGGGAGGAGTTTGAGGCTCTCCCCCTTGCGGAACTCGATCAAACAGATTGCGCACTCGTGGAAGGACCTCTTCTCCTTATCGACGTACTCCTCAACGTTCGTGAACTTGACTATGGGGATCGATCGGATGATCGATTGTTCGACGCCCCGTCTTTCATCATCTTCTGCAAAGAATATCCGAGGTGGGTCGTGGTTTTGTCGATTTGGTTGGCGGCTGTGGAGCCAAAACTTGACTACAATGACGTAGTAGCCGATGAGGACGATAGAGGTTGCGGCAAAGCCCACCGCGATGGCAACGGAGATCCGGAAGTTAGAGGTGGATGGGGAAGAAGAAGAAGAAGAGAAGGGTGGTGGGGCTTGGCTTGTGAAGGGAGTTGGATCCATTTTATTATTGATGAATAGAATTACGGGAGGAGATCGTCGAGATCGATCCAAAAGGCTTCGAAAATAGGCAAGAGATTGAAGGAGAAATCGAGCTCAAGGACCAAGTTGAAGGTTGAGAAGGGGAATCTAAAGTTTAAGGAGTTGGGAAGTGTTGGGAAGGACATAGTGATATAGTGGATGTGTGTGAAAGGTGGAGATAGAATAGAATAAAGTGATGAGAAAAAAAGGTTTTGAGGATTATAGTATGAGGTGGTTTTTGAAAGATTAAGTAGATGTTGGGGTAGGGGTGAATAAACTAGAGATATATATAGAGAGAGGAGGTGAGAAGAGTTCAAATGTAGGGGAGGGGAGACTAGCCAATAGGGCAAAGCATGCACATGGATGTGATTATTTTTTATTTCTATTTTTGACTTTTTAGGAGATTAATATGATATTGTTAGGAAAACATGTGAGGAAAATGACTTGCTAACCCTAATTAACCATGTGAGATTAGTATCTGATCCATATATCCAATTTTTGTTCTAAAAGTAAAAACTTATCACTAGTGGATTTAAAGTGGATTTTCACTAACCCAATTCAAGGGAAAGGCCACCATAGATAAGCTAAATACTAAAGGGTTAACCTCACGCGCTAATTAGTAACTTGATCTGCAACATCTGTTACTTTTGCCATCATTTACTGCTCTTTCTATTTAGGAGTGATGAACAGCTGAGGTTGAATTTCAAATTGAACGTATTATTGTGCTCTTGATCACTCGAGTCAATCCTAGACCTACAGCAGAAGCAGTGCATTCATTTAACTTTAATTTGTGAGATTCTAATTGGGTTTAGATCCTAACTTTCAAAGCCATAATTATTAGATTCGGATTTAGATTCTGATTTAGGTCCTCCATTTAGCAAATTAAGTCTGGGTTTCTTGGATAGTCTTTGGAACCTACAATCCAAATTTCTTGGATAGTTTTGGGACCCGCAATCTAAATTTGATTGTCCTTTTTCTTTTCGAGAGAGAAAAGGGCATAAATCACAAATAGTATATACAGCACGAAATGCATGCGCCTCATAAATTGTTTGTTGGATTAATTGTATCATGAGTAGGACTAATTACTCCCAATTAGTCATAAGATGACATTTCCATGGCGACTTAATTACCTAACATGACATGTGAACATAACAAATTAACAACCATTAAATAAGTAGTATGTCACTCTCTCATTGTTAGAATAGTAATAATAATAATATAAAACGCAATTACGTGTGAGAGAGAAGTATCTATATATATTCAATGTAGTAGTTCCAAATTTTAATGCATAGCTTTCTCCAGAGAAAAGGGTTAGAAATTGAGTGCCAAGATAAGAAAAGTTGAGTGTTTATTTTATATAGTTTTAATTTTAAAATAAAGCTATTCAACTAAACATTTAAGAGGTGCATAGTACATATATGTATATATTGCGTAATTGAGTTGCTCAAGGTATATATATATATATATAAGTGCCAACGAACTTTGATGGGGTTGTATGGGAAGGGATTAATTAATTAACTCCTATATATGAACCTAAATTAAGATCGATATTTTTAAAGAACTGATCAGATCCAATCCAAAAGCTTAACAAGTCTAATTTATAATTAATATATTTAATTTTTAAATTTAAAGTCATATTTTGATTAAAAAAGTTGAAAAAATAAATTTAATCTAAATAAATATCAATTCCGTTCGGATTCAACTTCCAATCCGGCCTGCTAAGCCAGAAAAAAAGGTAATTGGGAGATTCCCATTCTACTCGGAAATCGGAATAGGAATAGAACATATGTGTACCAAACACCCACAAACGAATTCGTCCATTACGATTTCGATTTTAGGATAAAAATGCAGCGAACCAAACACACCCGAAATAGTCGCAACATTATATCCTAAATTTTATACCATAACCTATTCACAAGTATATGCTAACACATTAGTAATATAATATATAAGATACCCAAAAATGAGATATCTCAAGCATTTCTCATAAAAAATTTAAAGGGCAACACTATGTCAATTAAGCAACCATGTTAGCTTACAAAAATGCTTACATTGCGCGCATTAATGAGGAGACACGTGCGACCACAAGTCATGCAATGTAACAATGTTTTTTTTAATACTAATCTAAAATGGTTTTTTAATACCTGTTTTATTTTCGGAAAGATTTTAGTAGTTTTTAAAGCACTTTAATTAAAGAATAGAATGAGCAGATACAAGGGGTTCAATCAATTTTCTTTTAGTGGGCCATTTAATTAGTTCTTCTCAAAATATCGCAAAAAATAGTTTTCTGACTAAAAAAATATTTCTCATCTGTTTAATTCCTAGAAAAGAATAGTTTTTCTTATAAGCTTTTTTAGATTTTATAAAAAAAAATTCTACTTTCTGAATTTTTTATTGAAAAAATTAAAACTATAAAAGAATTAAGGTATATATGTAATTTTTGTGTGACAACGGGCGAAAAGAATTAAGGTAAACTGTAATTGAATTCAATACCGATTCGATAGAATGCGAATATGAATGTCAAAATTTAGCACTCAATATATATTTTTATTCGAATCCGTATTCGAAAAAAAATATGGATGCAAATATGATTTTTTTTAAAAAATCAACCATTTTCATTCTAAAGAGATAAGGGGAATATCACTATATATTATTTGCGGGATGAAGTATTTTTCCATCATGTTCTTCATTTATTTCATTATGAATTTCATATTAAAATTATATTTATATTTATTAAAAATATTAAATTTTATTGAATAAAATATAAGCAGGTATATAAAAGTTTGTACACGAATGCCAACCTTCAGTTGCATTGTATGTTTTATTCACATTAATTTTAATTCATATATATTATTATTATTCGAATACAAATTCGACTCATATCTGAACAGACTATGATAATGAAAAATTTAGCATCCCACATATATTTTTATATAAATTTAAATGTGAAAAAAATATGGATGCGAATATAATTTTATCAAATATCTAATTGTATTAGACAGTTTTTAATTAGCCCTATGTGTCACAGCAGTGGTAGAAATTGTCGAACAAAACCCTTTCACAAAAGTCAACTTTTTAGGGACAATATATTAATGGGTAGATATATATATATTTGCTGGAATATTGTCACTGTTACGAAGCTGACACATTAACATAAAAAGAATTATATTTCGCCAGTTATGACTTATGAGTCAGTACTAGATCACATGTACCGTATCACGTGTCCTGCAGCCGTTGATGGCAATTGCCACCTTAATTACATGATAGCGTTTTACCCGGGAGTTTGCCACCATAACATGTCATCTACGTTGAAAATTACAAATACCGACCATGCCTAAGACAAGTAGCAAAACTCTTGATGGTGCGTGTCTGAAGCTTTAAGTTCGAATTCTAATTGATTCATATATTCAGCTAAGTTTATTTCTTAAAAAATAATCGAAGCAGATAATATGCTACGCTATTTTTTAAGACATGGCTTTGGTTCTGATATAAGTATAAACTGCTTATTTCAGAAATTGATACAAATTCGGATACAGATAGAAACTAGACCAATTTTATGTTTGAAAGAAAATTGGATTATTTCTGGAAATAAACGAATAGTGTTTGAATGGTTAGATTGAACGAAGAGGATTAAGAGTTATAATAATTTTAAATTAAAAATAATTTAATAAATTAATAAATTTATTAGATTTGAATATTGTGTAAAATAATAAAAATATATAAATTAATTAATTAAATTTTAAAAATAATTTAATAAATTATTTTAGTAAGATAACTAGTAAAAAAAATTAATTAGATTAATAGAAATATTAATAGTTGATCAATATAAATATTAGTTGATGGGTAAAAATATTAAATTATTAGTAATTAATTAGCTAAGGAATTATAAGTAATAAATTAATTAATTATTATTTAAGCAATGGATAATAATTTAAATATATTAATTAGATTGATTACTAATTCAATATCATAATTAAAATTAAATTTAGACTTTAATTAACTTTGTTTCCACTCGAGAACAAGCTTGTTCTAGGAAAAAGATGGAACAACAGTTCTAGCTTTATATGAGTTATAGCAACTTATTTCAGGAACTCGAGAATTACTGTTAATTTCGGATACGAAAATTTACATTTAGGAACAAATAGGAGAATAAGTGCTCATTCTCCCTTTTATTCTCGAACCAAATGCTGCTGTAGGACACAGATTAGATTGTCTTTTGTCAGAAATAAGTCGCATTTAACTTTTTTTTTGCACACAATTAGTTTCGGATTGTAGAAATTGATTCATGTGTCTTTGAATCATCGATAAGAGTCTTTTAATGCTTCAACCCCGCGGTAGATCCAGCTATGAAAGAGCTAGACCTATATTTTGTCATTCACAACCCTCTAAAATCACCATGACAATGGAGAAAATGGTTTTCTCTCTCCCAGGACGTTAGACACACGAATTTCTCACGACTTTTTCTTAATTTTCTGGACTTTTTCTGTGTGTCCCTCTTGCGTGTTCTGTAAAAATAATCACGGTATGTTTATAAGAAAATTGATATATAGAGAGAGGATTTGATGCTTCCGATTGTTTGACGCTGGATCAAAAATTATGCGGTTGGGATGATTGCGTTTCCTCTTAAGATTGAGTAGTACCCCTAGGGTTGAGTGATCCACACAGGGTAATAGTATTAATCCAAAGGCTAGAAATGATTAAAGGAGCGGATCTTAAAGCCAAAAAGTTGGACGCACCAGATTCTCTATACGATAGTATGATAGCTCTACTATATATATATATGTACATATATGTATATGTATGTATGTATAGGGTTGAGTGGGTGGTTGGTTGAATAGTATATATATATATAGGGTTGAGTGGGTATATGTATATGTATATGTATATATATATATATATATAGGGTATATGTATAGGGTTGAGTGGGCATATGTATATATATAGGGTATATGTATAGGTTATATGTATATATAAGGGTATTTGTATATATAGGGTACGTATATGTATAGGGTATATATAGGGTTGAGTATACGGTATTTGTATGGTTGAGTGAATAGGGTATTTGAGTATAGGGCATATATAGGGTATATATAGGGTTGTGTATAGGATATTTGCGTATAGGGTTGAGTGGATATTTGTATATATAGGGTATACGTATAGGGTTGAGTGGGTATATGTATATATAGGGTTGAGTGGATGGTTGGTTGAATGGTTGAATAGCATGATCTAATAGATGAAAATGCTGAAAAGTGTAGATTTAACGGCCGAAAACTTATGTGCACAAAGAGGCCTATACTCATAAGAGTATAGTAGCCGGACTATATATATATATATATATATATATATATATATATATATATATATATATGTGTAGAGTTGGGTTGGAATACTATTGATGGTATTTAGCCTTTTTTGCTATCAAGTTTTTAATCCTTGGATGAGAAATTATAGGGTTAGGATGATATTAATCCCTTAGTGGTCCCCCTAGGAGTGGTCCTTACTGGATTATAATATTTAATCCAATGATTAGAAATGATCAAAGGAATTAATCTAAAGGCTAAAAATTTGATAGCAAAACGGACAAATACCATATTATTCTAGCCCAACCATATATATATATATATATATAGAGAGAGAGAGAGAGAGAGAGAGAGAGAGAGTAGAGCTAATATGCTTTCAATCATAAAAAAGTTGGTGCTTCCGACTTTTTGGCCCATGGATCAACCCCTGCGACCATTTGTAACTTTTGAACTAATATTATTACCCTATGAAGACCACTCAACTCTAGGGGATCACTCAACCCTAAGGGGACTACTATCATCCTAATCGTACAATTCTTAATCTAAAGGCCAAAAAGTTTTGAGGATGATAGTAGTCCCCTAGACTTTATTACAAATTTAAGTTTTGAGAAGTAAAGCAAACTTCTACAAATTAAAGTTTTGAGGATCAAAAGTGTAATTTACCCTTAGACATGTTTAACCGAAGCTTTTAAATTTTTTTCTCTCATTTATCTTTTTGTTTAATGCTCTATTAGAACATATTACTGCAAAAAAAACAGAAGCATAAGGGGGACCAAACAAACCCCTACCTTTTCATCTACATATAAGGCTATGACTTTTGAGCCTTTCTTATTCATCTCCTGCCCAGCATCGACCCCTCAACAGCATGTTCTCGAGGATAACAATAAATTAAAAAAAGAAAAGAGGAGGAAGAATAAAAAGGAAAATAATAGTGTGTACCTCAAAATTGAAATATCATACTATGGTATCTCTGTATCTAACATCAACAAGGTAGAGCATACCAGAAATTAACACAGAAGAGAAGAAAACAAACGTTTGAATTTAATTTAGCAAATAATAAAATGACAATGTTATGCAACTTCGATTATCACACTACTCTGATTAGTACAACCCATGAAAACCCCCAGAATTATCTATTTACATTGGCAACACCTAACAATTAAAACACACTGCTACTACTACATCACACTCATGCACCACAATTCTAAATTCAGCGAAACTTTGCCTTCAGAGAGATAAATATGTACAAAATGCTTCAGCTTATTGTGTTCTGATAAATAATGTCGAATCCAGCTATATAACATGAAGGTCAGTGCTTGTCGCAGTCGAATTCCTTCGCTTTTCACGGCTTCAGGTCCCAAGAAGTGTAAGCTCTATCACCTGTTTGATTCGAACTTCAACTCTCTGAAGGCTGCTGCAAAAAGCTAACAATTTAAAATAGTCAAATTAGAATCGAGCCCAAAAGATCAGCTAGTTATAGAGCACAAGTGGTAATAATATGCATGTTCATGATGAAATTAACAATAGCAATAAACAATGAGAGTACAAGCAATATGTGCATGAGCACTTGATGATCTCCAGGAGAGGACTCATTCCGCGCTCATTGGAGTTGGCATGATGAAGCTAAACCAGCAAACCAGAAAGATACAAAAAGGCTTCTAGCTTTTGGGATTTCATATTGCAAAGTCGCTACTCAATAATGTAACAGGTTTTGGTTGCTTCTAATTATGCAGCACAGATCCACACACTCTCTTGTTTGGATATCAATGTTTAGTGTCAGATTTTTATAGGGTTTCTGCACTATACAACAATTTTAATACACCATTTCAGAGTATATGATTGTCTATTTAACATTAGTATGACACTGTTTATTCTATTTTACTGTAAGCTGATGCGCATTGATTACATCCGAGTACCTCTGTATAAGATGCAGGAATATTCATCAGAAAATATAACGAACATAAAAGGTAAATTACGAACCCTCGTAGGAGCTCCTAGTTGCGACTTCCTAACTTCATTCTGGGCTCCACTAGCATCTCCTCTTCTTGCATTGGGCTGGTTTTGAGTGATACTCTGAGCCTGGTCACTCTGCTGTTGTTGCTCAGCATGTTTTCCTTTTACAGAATCAACTTCGAACCTTATACTGTGGCTACTTACTCCAGGTTCATTCACACCACAATCTAAACTGCTACTTGTGCTGGCTTTGATCTGATCTTTCTTTGAAAACTGTGTAGCCGCAGCTCGAGCACCGGCTATGGCTGCTGTAATGCTCAGTGGCTTCTCCACCGCAGAGGATGTGGAGCTATTGAGGTAGCGTACAAGAGATCCTGGCTTCAGTGAGAAAGGATCCTGGGGATTTGGAAGAGGAAATTTGACAGGCAAAGGGCCTTGGACAGGACGAAGGCCTCTATCTGCTGCATCGTAGATCTGTGGGGAAAAAAAATGAATCAGCCATTAAAGTTATGGCACCTTTTAACGAGATTAAGAGAGAGTTTACAACAAAGGTTGAGAATTAATACCCTCTTTTCCAGGTTATAAACACCTTGGTAGCCTCGCATTGCAAATGGCACTAATAATCTCTGCATCAATCAAAAAAAGAAGAAGAAAAAGAACAAGGAACAATTGTTTTTATTATAAAGTAAAATTAATTATATTCATCAATGAGTTAGAGTCTATAATTAGAAAGGGGACTTCTATTAATCTGTAATTGATATTCTTCAAGGATGGTAACGTACTTGTGGGTTTTCACAGAGCCAGCAGAAGTCTGTTAGTCCTTCCAGCCTCACCTGTAATCAAGAACAAAAAGAGAAGAATGAAAACCATACATAAAAGATGCAACTCCAGGAAACACAAGGCAATAAAGATGAGGAAATGGGGACGTACTGATTCAGGTACTGCTTCCCAGCTTACGAGCTCTTCACATTTTACACAGCCTACCACTTCAACACAACCTGCGATAAAGTAAAATGAAGTTTAAGTCAGATAGAAGTTCACAATGATCTTGAAAACAAGAATATTTTTTGGATTTCCAACATATAAATGTTAACTGAGCTACTTCACAAGGAACATAGACTAAAGTGTTGCAGTGCACATAGATGATCATCAACGTCTTCGTTATATTAAAGCTTAAAACATCAGGTGGAAATGTGTTCAGCAAGCATCCTTCCAGTTAGTTCGAAGGAGGAGATGCATAACGTATTTATGATTATTCTTACTACTTAATGACACTGAGCAACAGGAAACTTCTAAAAACCCCATTTAGATTAAAAATAGAACTGTGAACAACGTGTTACTAAATATAGCAAATGTACTTCAGGAGATAGAGATGAACATTGTGTTACTAAAGTTAAGACGGTGTAGATAAAAGGGGGAAAAAACCCAAAAAGATGCCAACAATATACTGTCCTTGTCATGCAAAGACCATCATGCAACAATCTTTGTTTAGAGGTCAACCAGATTAAATTGGATTAAAAAAAAAAACAAGCTTTCTGCTATTGACTTCATCAGAAATTCATGTGCTGCTGAGGCCTTAACGGACTAATTCTCAAGTTTCTGTGAGAATGTTTGCTTTCTGCTTTCCTAAGGTATGGTATACAAAGAACACTATCTTAAATTAGCATAGGCTGGATGAGAGCCTTATATATCATGTATAGCATGCGTTGGTTAAGAATGATTATGGGCATTTGGTTGCTAGATTACCTTATTATGTGGTAAATCTCCACTTGTTAAATGGTGCAGCATAAATGTACTTATTTTTATTTTCATATTCAGATCTTTACAGTCTTTTATTTGTTTTTCATACTTCGTTTAGTTGCCGGATATTAGTTCGAAATTAGTTTATTTAGTTCTAACAAATGTGCCCACAAAATCTTGGATCATTCCAGTTTTGATTTAATCTGACTCAATTTTCGAGCTTTTAATTGCTCATCGACTCTTACTTCGGGCTATTCTGCTCACTGGGCCTTTATTTCTTATTCCAGATAGTTGTCCTCTATTGCTGTTCTTTTCATTGGCCCAATCTTTACCCCTATTCTGATTCCTTGCATGTAAGGGATTTCAGCTTCCTTGTCCTATTTGGATAACTATAACCTATGTGAAGAAATTTGGAGCTACTTAGTCAAAATTTAGTTCTGTCATATTAGAGAACTTCACACAGCACAATAAGCAACATGGATAAAGAAGTTTTCAGGTGAAAAATTAGTTTCACGGGTTAGAAGTGGAGAACATCATTTAGTACAAAGCACTTTCTATTTGCAAAATTATTTCTAAATTTTGATCATTTAATATCATCACTCCATTGAAAAATTAGCTTTACAATACAATTGTACAAGAAGTAACTCAGAGAAGAATTAGACAAAAAGACTAAACAAACAGATACTGACGAGCCCTGATAGAAGGTTCTTTGAGATCTTAAGCTTTGTTACGTGACATTATAAATCAAAGATAAATAAGAAACAGATGTAAGGTTGATAAGACCAAAAATGCATTGAATGAACCTTACTTTGCACTAACAAATGTCTAAATCTCATTCTATTATACAGTAGACTATTGTTGCACTAAATTGAAATATTACATCTCATAGCTGTGTTTCTACGGAAAAGGACGAACAAAAAAAATGAGCTGAATTACACTTTTGGCCCTAAAACTATGAGATGCGTGACACTTTGATCCTCAAACCTTAATTTGCTATAATTCTTTGCTTGAACTTTCTGAATATTTGCAATCAAGTCTCACGGCCCAATTTAGTTAACTAAATATTGACATGCCTCTACTGTGGAAGCGATGTGAAAGTGTTGTGATTGATGACGCAACAATGATTACAATGCCACATTACTTTCACATCAACAGTACGCCAATATTTAGTCAAATAAATTAAGGGACTTGATTGCAACAATTTAAAAAGTTGAAGCCAAAAATTACAACAAATTAAAGTTTGAGAACTAAAGTGTCACACACCTCATTGTTTGAGGACCAAAAGTGAAATTTAGCCAAAATAACATCAACGGCAATTAAAATAACCATAAAAATCACAAAAACAACAAATAGTAAATTGTTTATTATTTCGTCATGACCCCGTTAAACTAACTGGTAGCGTAATAAAACTGTATGTCACCATATTGCAACTCATAATCATATCTTTATGACAGAGCAACCAAAAGTATGCTCATCCCAAAGGACATATTCGTACAAAAGGCAGTCTCTTCTTTGCCCTAGATGCTTCGACAAGTTGATCCACATACTAATATGCTATACAAGAGGTGCCGCACGAATTATGTTCAAAGAAAAGAACTCAAAAAGTGCTTTTATTTTGCTAATTTTAGTTCTTAATAATAGTATATGAAAGAATGAGAGATACGTACCTAGTAATCGTGAGGTTGGATAGTGTTCAGGAAACTTGATGTCTGTGATCCCATTAACTGCATAGATTTCCCTGTAGAAGTCCTCCATTGCCTTGATAGTATCTGCATCTGGAACTTTTGAGGCAGCATGAATCCACAGTCGACCTAAAGTGGAAAACATCTTTAGTTACGCTAAATAGAGATCACTAATCGCCAAAACATATCCGTAGTTGGTAATGGGGTCCCCAAGACAAATATTGGAAATGACTATCCCTGTGAAATGTTTGAATTATTAAGTTTATGAGATGTCACTTGGGGTGATTCAAGAGTTAATGTGAAGCAGTGAAGAGATAAGTAAGCTAAAGAAAAGGATCTGATTGAGCACTATAGTTCTAAAGCTGATAAATCTTCAGCTGACTCTCAAACAACTCGTTGGCAGAGTATGATAGGTTTGTTCAAAAAATGTGAACCGTTTTACTAATTTGCGCTCGCAATGAAAACGAAGAGAAGCATACGCCGTAGGACTTTGGATTTGCTTATTGAGAACAATCTACATCAAAACGAAATCAATGCAATGCCCGATTCCAAACAATAGAGCTCAGAAAAACTGAATTGGAATTCCACAGAGTTCTATGATTCCAAACAGAATATCGAGCAGATGAACCAATTGCCGCCCCCCGAGGGTTGTTTCGCAAAATAACAGGTCCTAAAAACTTCTGTTGCAAATTAATCTCCTCTGAATGGCTTCCGCAGTGAATGGTTCACCCGCATTCATTGAATGCGGTAACCAATTACTCATAGGAATTCTTATAAAAAATACAAAAGCACCTACACACACGGTGAATGATTCACCACATTTAAAATACGGTGATGTATATTTACTAGAATAATCTCAGGGAACAATTATTTACGAAAAAAAGCCTCCCCTGTGACAAATAATTTGTTCGTCGAGTTCAGCAAATTCTCTCTCTTGTCTCCTACCCAATAATTAAGTTACTTCCAAAGAATCCAAGTCCATTAATGATTTCACATAATACTATTCCAAATATTGAGGGTGTCACATTTCTTTCCTTTTTAAGTTCTGACGTTCTCGTCAAACTTAAGCACATTCACAAGCACCGGATGTTATGAGACATTGTGAGACTCGTCTCGTCTCGCTAGTCACAGCCGACCTTGTGGGGAGCCATACTCCACTTACAAGTCTGGTAATTAACTTTGATACCAACTATAATGCCCCCAGTTCTGACAAGATCATCTAAGACTAATGAGACGAGTCTCACACCGTCTGTTATCTGTGATGGTGCTCGAGTCTCGCGAAGACGTCAGAATGGAAAAAGAGAAAAGAATGTGATACTCCCACAGCTGGTAACTGCGATTCAAACTGTTTTTTTTTCGCAATGTTTGATATTATTGACCACCACGAGCAGAGGTAAGCAGAGAAAGAGTTGTTCTGCCAAGAATCCAGTGACGCAATCAAATCAAGACAGGCGGCGGATTACAGTTCCGACAACTATAGTTTTTTTTGTTTTCTAAAAATCTTTTTTTTTTTCAAGAAACCCAAAAAAGGAAAAAAGAGAGAGAGAGAGAAAGAGAGGGAGAGAAAGGCAGACAGAGAAAGTACCAGTGATGGGGGAGGGCCAGGATCGGCCCTCGACGCGCTTGATGCCGTAGACGAGGAGGGAAGCCCAGGGCTGGTGCATCGTCAGGCAGGCGTTCCTGTACTTCTTCCCTCCTCCCCAACCCCTCCCACCACCACCGCCGCCGCCGCCGCCGCCTCTTCCCCTCATTCTCTCTCTCTCTCTCGCTTTTCTCTCTCTTTCTGAATTTGGGAAACTCCGGTGTAAGGCAAAAGATGAGGAGCACAGAGTAAGTACTGGGGTCTCTCTCTCTTCTTTCTTTGAACCGGGTTCGCTAATAAAACGCAAGTCAGAAAAAAAAGGAGGAATCCAACATGAAATATATAGTTGTGAGATTTATAGGAGTTTCAGAGTGGATGTAGGAGAACCGGAAGTCGAGGTTCCCAATCCTTTGCTTTGTTTGGTTCGAGGTTAAGAAAAAAGTAGTTATTTCAGTAAGTTTAGGATTAAAGTGGGATTAAAATTTTTTTGTATTTGGTTGGGGGTTGGAGTTACTCTAGAATAATAAAAAATAGCGTTTGGTTAGAGTAGGTGGGATAAGAAGATAATGATTGATAAAGAAGGATAATGATTGGTTGGAGTAGGTATGATAAGAAAGATAGTGGGTTATTATGAATAGAAAAAAGTATTTGGTTGGAGTTTGGTAGGGTTAGGTGGGGTTAGCTAATCCGGAATAATTTATTTAAGGTGGGATTAGGTGAGGTTAGCTAATCCCATCTATTTTTTGGAGTGTTTGGAGATAAAATGGGGGTTAAGGGGTTATTCCACCCTTAACCCCCAACCAAACAAGGGCAAAAGGATTTTAGTTTGCTAAATTGACCTAACGGTTCGACCGGACAATTTTATTGGATAGACCCAGTCTACCACGTCAGCCGTAGACCATATCGCAATATTTTTTTAGAGCAATGCTGTTGGTACATCCAAAGCGGGTGTGATGCATATCTTATATCCAAATTATCCAAACATCATTATTTATTTACTTGCTACATCAATTTTTTAAATTATGAATTTTAGATGTAAGATCTATATCACTAATAAAATTTTTCATTCCATCAAGATGAAAAATGTATTGAGGCCCTGTTATTCATTTTATTCTAGTCTCTCGCCTTTTCTGAAATTAAATAACTTTAGTTAAAAAATTAAAAATTTTATCAAATTCATTGATAATTATTAAATTTCACAATTTTAATTATTAACTCTAACAAAATACAAAAAAAATAAAATATTAGAAGTTGAGGGGGCTTTTGCATAATGTTGTATGGTTTAGGGAGTCTCCACCATAGTTAGTTAATTCGGATCTGGCAAAAATTCGGTACGGATATAATTTGAATAAAATTCGTATCTCAATCTTTAAATTTATTAAAAAATATGGTTTAGAAAACGGATTGTCAATTATTCGGATATACAATTTATACGAAAATTATACGTTTACGAATTAAAAATTCGAGATCAAAAATTCTGCTATTAAACTAAGTTTTTTTCTCTAAATTTATGTTTCTAGCATACATAGTTATAACTTCTTAAGAATATAAAAATAGAGATTCACAAAACAAAGTAGATTAAGTAAGAAAAAGCAAAATTAAATTTTATTGGCATCTCCATCTTCATATTTTTCATGATCTACATATTCCGAAAGTTCATGAAGTTTTTCAATAATTTACGAATAATTCGGCAATAATTCGAAAAGAGATTTTATCCAAAAATTTTGCGCATTTTTTTAACCTAATAGTTCGACATACACGAATTATTCTCAAATAATAAATCTAACCAAAAAATTCAGATTTTATTCCAAATTTTTGGAAATAAATCGTATACGGACCATTTTATTCGGATTTTCAATAATTCACGAATAATTCGCGAATTAACTAACTGTGGTCTCCACACATTTTCGCCTTTTAACTTTTACTTTTGGATATATACTTGAATATATTAATATTTTAAACTTCAGAAAATGTAAGATTTACAATAGGCGATGATGAATTCTAAAAGAAATTAGAATTGAGATTAGATAATTTGCTATTCAGTGATAATATAGTGCATCAGATTTAGAAAGCAATCTCCGATTCAGCCCTTAAGGCTTTTTATTTGCATATAGTTATAACTGTACTGCAACCTCCTTACCAAAAAGTTCATCAACAATTAGTTTACTTGCCAACAATTTCTGTATGCTTTGCAAGTTCGACTACGAACGTCACCAATGCATCCACCCAAACCATAACAGAAGGTAAATGTCGAGCCATAAGCACAAGGGAAGGAAGTAGAGGCATTAGGGGCAAAGTCAGTATCTTGGCTATCATCTTATGCCCCATATTTCACAAACTTATAGGTCGGAAGTCAGTGACGACTGTTGGCTCATCCTACCTTGGGATTAGGGTGATGTGGGTTTGTGTTACGACAAATGTACAAACAAAAATAAAAAAAATGGCGAACGTGAAATAGATAAACCATAAAAATAGTAACATAAATGAACACAAGAATTTATATAAAAAATTCTTTGCAGAAAAAAAATCACAGACGAAGGAGGGAAGAATTTTACTATGAAAGAAGGAGTACAAAGTTTGTGAGTACAATACGCTGTATCGTGTCTAGGGCAAAAAAAAAAAGAAAAAGANGAAACAGAAGGGGAAAAAAAAAAAAAAAAGATTTCTTATTGGGTTTCGGATCGGATCCGTACCGTGGGGGTTTTGGATCCGATCCTATCGGCCCAAGCCCTCTGCTACCCACCACACACGTTCATTTTTTCTTCTCGAAATTCTTTTTCAAACTTATCGTACTGTGAAACTATTAATAAATTGAGGGCTTAAAAATCGAAATCTATTACCAAATTTCGAAACACATCTAACAGTTTGATTGAGCTGCTACGGAGCATTTTAAGTAAAGAAGAAGCTAGCCCGGCAGAAGATTTATAATATCAAGTTAAAGAAAATCCTAATAAGTTTAACATAATCTAGCTGAGACACCAGCAGGTTTCAAATATTGTCTGTCCTTATTGAGAACAAAGCTACACATCTTTCTTCCATGGATGTTGTACGATATGGTCAAGACCCTGTTCAAAAGAAATAGTTGTAAAATATAGAGTTGACAATATCTCGCCGCTGTGATAAGCACAAAATCATGATTTAGCCCGGAGGTTGATCCGGGACAACCAGAATTTTAAAAAAGTTGGCTTAAGTTTCAATCATTGTGTATAAGGCGGAGGCGGTTTCAACTACTTTTAATAGGATAAGAATCGGGATGTTTTAAGGGGTTGGAAGAATGATCAAATTATTTAACCAGTTTGAATAATGATAAAACTAATTCGGATAAGAATAAAACTAATTTGAATAAGAATAAAAAGATTAGGTGAATTTTTTTAAAGTATTTTTTATATTTTTGTAAGTCTAAGAAACTATAAATAGAATTCCTATTGGCTCTTATAAAAGCATTTAAGTTAGACAGTAAATATATAAAAATTTTCAACCAAGTTCTTTGCATTGGTGGTTGTATAGCTTCCTTGGGCTACCCCACTGAACCAGCCCAATTAAAGAAAGGCCCCACTTTGGTCATGTTGGCTTGACTTTGGGGTCAACTTTGATCTGAAAGTGGGGTCAATAGGTATAATAATTTTATTATTTATTTTTTTAATTATCAATTTTTTATTTATGAATATTTTGAATTATTGTAATATATAAAAGTATAATTGTATTTAGTTATTATTGTTGTTTGTGAAAAATAATTTTGATTTATGTTTCTATTTTTGTTGGCTATTGGCATATGATTATAGTTCACAAGAAAGTAATTTTTTTATCATAAATTTTGGCTAGTAAATACATAAAAAGAGATGTATTTGACGGTGTTACCAATAAGCCTATTATAAATCATTTTCAAAAATAAAATTACGTCGAGAACAATTCTAAATAGAAATGATAATTTTTTGTTTAATATATTATTTATGACTAATTTATTTTTTATTATATATTTGTCTATATTGGAAAAAATTTGAATCCGCCGCTGGTTCTTAATTTGTATATATATCTAATGTGGCTTAAGATATCAATCGGGGAGAGGCTGCGACATTACTTCCTCCTCCGCTGGCTCATTATAGGTTAATTTGAATACCGGGTACCGGGCCTAAACCCTAGATCACCAAAACCAAACCCAACCAGCCTAGGCCCTGGTTTTGGTGGTCCAAAACTAAGCAGGCCTTAGGCCCATTCATCGTGTTGTTCCCCATAGAGTTCCATTTTGGCCCAGTATAAAACTTTTACATGGATGCCAAAATGGTGGAAGGTTTAGTTATTATAAATATTAAAACTAGTAATTAACCCATGCATTGCACGGAAATTGCCATCCTTAAGTTTTAATATTAGTTTTTAAAATTTGTTTGAACAAATAGAAAGAAAACTGTTTTATTTAAAAAATAACAAACTTAATAGGATATTCTGTTAAATTTTAATTTTTTTGAACTACTTTTAATATTTTATTGATCTGTTTTAATTTATTATTGTAAATCTTTAACAACTTGTTTGGTTTTTTTTTTTTTCATAATACCATTTATGTGAGACTCCAGGTAGTTCTATATATAAGATATAAAAAGACTAAACTCTTAACCTGGTTTAAACATTTTAGGCGGTGATTAGGCTTGAAAGAGAGTTAAGCGTGCGAGGATGGGAGTAGTCCTAAGATAAGTGACCTCCTGGGAAGTCGGGGCATCATAGTTGGTATCAAAGTTAATTACCAGCAGAAAGTATGAGGTAAGTCCGAAAGTGTGAGGTAAGTCTTGACTAAACTAGGATTATACAGTGAAGAGAACGAGGTTCTCATGCTGTTGATTGTTGGGGGTCTGGCAAGCTCCTCGACCGTCATTTTCGCTCCCGACAGTGAGCACGGTGTCCAGTGTGTCGAGACCAATCCGCTGGAGTCATCGGTTCATCTCGGAGGCACACGGATTGCGGTAACAGCCTTAAACACCTCCTTTATGTATATAAAGTTACGATTAACAACTTGATTAGGGGCAATCTTGTAAATTGGACATTGTTGGCTGCCTCGAGTAGCGCGTAGTCACTGTTTGTGACCCTCTAGACTTGTTGTCCAGGTTTCGAAGTGCTTGTGCGAACGGAAATAGGATTTCAGTGTGTTTTTCGGCGAAACCGCCGGTAGAACGCGGTTTCGTGTCGTGATGGGTTTTAGGATACGTGGTTGCCCTGAAAATTATCGCCTAGCCTTGTTGGCTGACCGCCGTGGTCCCCTCACGTGTTCGGAGGAGGCCGATGACTGGCGAAGGCTTCCGGTGCCAAATTGGATACTTTCGAAAACCCGAAGTAGAACGGTTATCTAGCGATAATTGTATTGATCCGAAAATTTGTGTTTGTTGTCCGAACACCCAAATGAGTAGATTTCGAGACATCGGGTGACTCTCGGTATGAGTCGGTGTGTTTTGTGATGTTTCGCAGATCCCGAGGGCATCCCGGTGCATTTTTGGGATTCTCGGCGTGTTTCGGGAATCGGTTTTGGTGAATCCATTCCACAGGTGCTTTTGGGTTTGTGAGAGTTGCGTTTTGAGTCATGAGGATTAGATCCTGACTCGGTGAACCTATCATAGGTCCGGTCGATATCCTTCGTCTCGCAAGAACTAGCCGCCACGATGGACACAGGTGGGTATTTCGATCTGAAGTCGGTTCAGTGGTGTATGCTTGGTGATATTCCCTTCATCTCTATCCTTTATTGTTTACATATACTTGTCTATCCAGTACTTGAGCCTTTCACCACATGACCTTAACCTTGCTCTACGTAGTGCATTCTCTCTTGCATTTATTACTTAGAGTAGAGCGGTAATGACATTAATATACACCTTCTAGTTGTCCTGAATGGTCAGTGCCTGTATACCCCTTGTGACATGGACATCATATCTACTCGTTGACCTGAGTGGTCGGTATTTATATACACTTGAGAGAATATTGAGTTGTTCCATCTCAGTTGACCTGAGTGGTCGGTACTTGTGTTCCCTTACAGTTTAATGACCTATTGGTCGATGTGCCCCGAGTGGTAGAGATTGTTGGCCATTCGCCAATAGTTGGCTATTGATCATATTTGCATCGATCGCCACAGTTCGACAACATTTCACAAATACCAACGATCTGACCATCGCAGGAGGGTGTTCTTTTCCGGAAAAGTGGTTGGTTACCAACCCATGAGCGTAGGAGCTTATGCTAGGGTTATATGTCAGACATAGTACTTATGGCTTGCCTAAGGTCCTTAGACCTACACGGCAGTATATATTTGGTACATTTGGACTTTTCGTCCAGTTGACGCATATAGCTACAATAGCGGTTGTTGCATACTTATACTTCTTCTGTTCTTTACACTTACATTGCTACTGTAGGTCTTTCTTTACATATACTTGGTTACCGGTGAGTACACTTGCCTTTGTTGGCTTGCGGTACCCACTGAGAGACCCTCATTGGTTTCTCACCCCCCATTTCTCTACAGGTCATGTGGGTGGAATTGGTCGGGACGCAGCATGAGGTCGTAGCTAGTGGGCGGTTTTAGAGGTCTCGATCTATGGTATACGTTTTGACTATACTCCATATTTAGCGTAGACATACATATGATAGTATAGTTCACCCCTACACCTATTAGTAGATGATACATGTGGTTCAATTGATGTCTTATACTTGCGGATTTTTGGATGATGTATTTATGTGTTTTGGATACTCATGGTTTCGATCGTTCGTGGTTTTTGAACACGTGGTTTTGGACTCGAATTTCTATCGACGGTTTTCTACCCTCGTGGTAGCGTTTTCAAAATAATGGTTTTCGTGTGGAAAACATTTTTAAATGACTTTCTCGAGGATTTTTGCAAAATTAGAGTTTTAAAAAGGAAGTCTTCGGGTGGGAGATAATTTCAACCTTTAAGATGAATGGGAGTGAATGTAGAATGGATGTGACTAAGAATGGCTAACTGTTTGAAGTAATATGATGATCCTTGTACATCCTGTTGTTGTATGTAGGGGTGGAAACGAGCCGAGCTCGAGCGAGCTTATGTCAGCTCAAATTCAGCTTGAAATTAATTTCAAGCCTAAATCTAGGCTCAAGCTCGGCTTGAAATTAATTCAAGCCGAGCTCGAGCGAGCCTAATTTCGAGTCGAGCCGAGCTCGAGCTCTAAACGAGCCGATTGAAATTCTCGACATTATATAATCAATAGTGTAATTTTTATAGAATATTACCTACTATTTGATGCAACATGCCCAATAGTTCAAAATACAAAATAATTGCAAGAAATGTGAGCTAGGGTGACTACCTGACTGGGTGAGGGTCTGAGCCTAGTTAGTAAATTCGTGAATTATTCGCAAATTATTCGCGAATTATTGAAAATCCGAATTAAACAGTCCGTTTACGAATTTTTCCGAAAGAAAGAAAATTATTCGCGAATTTTTGGGCCAGCCGAATTATTCGTGAATAATTCGCAAATTATTGCCGAATTATTGAAAATATGAACAAAAAACTTATAATTTTATTTTTAAATATAAATTATTTTATATTTTATATCTTATATTTTATACCGAATCCGTTTTTTAAGCCGAATTTTTCAACGAATTTAAAAATTAGAAAACGAATTTTATGCGTATTAAATTCGTATCGAATTATTGCCAAATCCGAATTAACTAACTATGGTCTGAGGAAGAACGCGAGAGAGAGAGAGAGAGAGAGGAAAAAAAAATTAGGGATTTGAAAATTTGAATGCTATTATGTTTTAGAGTTATGTGCAACAGTGAAAGTCTGAAAGGGACAGTGTGTAATGTAAATTTAGAGTTGGGCTCAATTGCACGGTTATTCTTGTTGAGTTTATTTTACGGGCCAAGCCAAATTAAATTAAAACCTATATATAATTAAAATACATTATATTTATAAATATTTTATATATATATATTCGAGATTTTCGAGCTTTTCGAGCCTAATTCGAACGAGCCGAGTAATACTCAAGCTCGGCTTGAAATGAATTTCGAGTCTTTTATTTTGTTCAAGCTCGGCTCATTTAATTTCGAGTCGAGCTCGAGCGAGCCGAATATCAAGCCGAACACGAGTCGAACGCGAGCCGGCTCGCTCGTTTGCCAGCCCTAGTTGTATGTGTGAGTGAAGATCTGGTTGTTAATTTGTACTATGGTTACGCCGTGCAAATACAGTAGAGAATTTATCAGTTTGTTCCTAAAATTTCTGTATTTGTGGCGGATCTGTTGCACCCTCAAGGTTCAACAGTTTAAAAAAAAGGGTAGCTTTTCGCTTACTCTGATTTATAAAGATAGTCAAATTTCAATTTGGCTTACAAAAGGGACCCCGGGGCATGATAGATTAAGATTAACTTTCCAGGGGGTCACCCATCCTAAGACTACTCCCGTCCTAACACGCTTAACTTTCTCAACCTTTTGAGCCTAGCCAGCACCCAAATTGTTTAAGTCGGGCTAAGAGTTTTAACCCTATTATATCTTATACATAGGACTATCTGGGATCTCATATTCTCCATCTCTTAAGCCTGGATGTCCTCGTCAGGCTCTACTCACAAGTACCAGGCGATGCGAGGCTTGTCTTGCTAGCCTAAACCGACTTTATGATGGAGCCGTGCTCTGCCCACAACAGTTAACAATATGAGAAACTCGCTCTCCCCGCTGTATAACCTAGACTCAGTGGAGACTCATCTCACACTTCTAGTTGGTAATTGGCTTTGATACTAACTATGACGCCCTGGAAAAACTACTCCCGTCCTAGCATGCTTAACTCTCTTAACCTCTTGGGTCTCATATTGCCTAATACTTGTGAGTTTGAGCCCGACGAGGACGTCAGGGCTTAAAAGGAGGAAGAATATGAGATACCGGATAGTCCTATATATAAAATATAATAGGGGTAAAACTCTTAACCCCTTTTAAGTATTTTGGGTGGTGACTAGGCCCAGGAGATTAAGAAGTTAAGCGTGTTAGGACAGGAGTAGTCCTAGAATGGATGACCCCTGGGAAGTCGGGGCGTCACAATTTAAAACTCTAAACTTTTATAAATCCATTAAAAGTATGTTTATTCCTAGAGAGTACAAACAAATAAAAAAAACATTATTGGTGAAATAAAAGCATTACACAATACTTAAAAATTAGAGATATTTAAGAATTATTTTCATCATATTGGAGGCATACTACAACGTTTTAAATATTTTTATATTTAACACTTTCCCTTATATCTAAGCTCGAAACTTCTTACTAGGTCAATGACTTGGACTTGCATTAAATGAAAGAAAATTAATAATGGTAGGAGTCTGGAGTGACTCAAACTTAAGACTTTCTGATCTGATACTATGTGAAATATATTTAGTAAAGAACGGTGTTTTAAATATTTTTTATATTTAACATTTGTAAGTAACAAATCAAAATGGTCAAAAGAGAAAGGAAAAAGAAAAAAAAAACTAATTAGTTTACTACGAGATATTACATAAATTAATTTCTGTGCATCTTATCTATCGAAAATGCTTCTTGTACATCCTTAAAAAAGGGTGTACATCTTACCCCCGTAATTTTAGAGTTGATAAAAACTAAATTGATTTTCAGTAAAATTTAAAAAAATTAATGTGATAAGAATGATCTTAGAATAGAGTGGCTGTAAAATATACATCATACTTTAGAATGTACTTGTAGTATTGCTCCTTATCTATATTTACTTGGTGCCATTTTTCCATGTGGTCCAACCCCGCCCCCCAAATGGTCCCACTTTGTAGCTAATTAACTTTTAGACTTTACAATTTTCCCAATGGGACAAAAAAAATTGGAATACATTTTTTGTTAGCGTCCACACTGCGCAACAAAAAGAAAAGTTCCTTAAGTAGGTCACTTTCAATTGTGACATTAATTGAAATTGAATAAAGCAGGGGGTTGAATTCATAGCCCACAATTGCCAAGCAAATTCGTATGAAAATTGTGACGCTATTAATTAGGACTGTTCGACTCAGCTGATGCGGGAATAGTGCCGAAGTGCCTTTGGAAAAATTTTTGCGCTAACAAACTTTTATAAATATATGACTTGCAACCAAATGAAGCCCGCGCCTTATTTGGGGGTTTTGTGGGGCCCACATATTTTCGTTTTTAATTGAGGATTAATTACATCATTGGTCCTAATCTTTGCATCAATTTTATTTTAGTACCTAATTTTTTTTTCCAATCTATTTCTCACATCTTCTTAATTTTATTAGAACTACGTCCTAGCTGTTAAACCCCTATAGTTTCGCACTTTCTTATTTTTATACCATATGATTTAAGACGTACCAATATATCACCTTATTTCGGAGGATTGGGAAACCAAACCAAACCCGGGGGCCCACATAAAAGTTTTTAAAAAATTAATTGCATATGGATCCTCATCCTTTCCACCACCTTTCATTTTGGTCCTTAATTTTTTTTTTGTGCAATCAAGCTTTCAAATTTTTTCACTTCAGTCCCCAAAATTAAAAATTTTAAATTTTAAATTAAAATCCATAATTAATATTAAAATCTTAAACTAATTAGCAATTAGAATTTTGAATTATAATTTGCTTCAATTTTAAATTTGAACTTTAAATTGAATCTTTAATTTAAAATTTAAAAATATAATTTTATTTTTAATTTTAATTTAAACAAATGAGAACAACTAGCTTTGAGCTATTAAGTATATTTATTATTTAAATTTAGGCAAATGAGAACAATTAGCTTTCACTTCAATTACTTTTTTAATTTTTTATTTATGAATTATCTTATGATGATAATAGAAAAGTATTACTCATCTTTTTTAATATTGTAATAAGCTTTTCTTTTATTTTAAATTAATGTATTTATTTTAATTATTAGGTTTAGATGTTTTCAAAGAGAAGTATACTTTAATTTTATTATTTAATTTTTAATTATTCAATACTAAAACAAATAATATTGAAAAATATTAATGCATATAGTTAATTAGTTATAGATGATAAGTAAATTTGTATTCTTCAATAATTATGTTGTCACGCCCCGGATTACACGTTTTTCCGTGCACGCCGACAAATCCACCGTATACAAAGAAATTTTTTCTATACACGAAGCGATAACTGTATCTGTAACCAAATTCAAGCTACAACTAGTAGTATAGAGCTGCTAAACAGAACTGAAAAATAAATAAACATCAGATTCACTATACATACAAAAGCTCTCAGATACAACACCTCTCGCTCCAGCGAGTAACAAGCATAAGTATGTACATGAATCAAAAAGCAAAACTACCTGTAGCTGGTACTCCTCTAGTAACCTGGGAAGGGACCTAACTCGCAACTCAATTACCACGATCCGAATCAGCAACAGCAGCAGCCGCAGCCGCAGAATAAGGCTCTGCAAAAAGGGATCAACAACTGGGTGTGAGAACTACTGCAAAAAGAAGTAGTCCTCAGTGGGTACCGCTACCGACCTCAATGACCGACCCACTAAGTCTATAGAAAATATGCTCAAGGATAGTAAAGGAAGCTAGAAAACTCTACAGTTATATGCCACTATATTATCGCTAACCAACACTAGCTATCTGTAGATATAAACAAATATGCAATCTCTGACCCAATCTCACTAGGGACTGTGAACGCACCCGTCCCGCCTTTCAAAGCTGCACTAACTACCACCACGCTGGGTCATGAGTAGAGAGCGAGTCCAAACAGGACACAACGACAACAACGCAAAAGCACAAAGCCCAACTCCGAAATGGCACTCGTGAGCGCTACCCAACCGAGTATGCAAGCGTATCTCTGCCGAACTCAATCAGGCTCTCACAGGCTATAGTCAAAATAAAAGGGTCTAACTGGTCCAACAATCAAAACTCGCGTGCTCTTGGCACAATCCGATGCAAAAACAGCAAATCGAGTCCACCGTCAACCGCGACGGCACCCGACAGTCCGGAACAGTCTACACACTACTGTAAAATAAACTCGACATTTCAGCACGAGCGTAAATTCATTCTACACTATTCTAGATATCCACCGGATACAAACTCCGGTGATACAAACAAACTACAGCTCCTAAAGTTAAATCTGGTAGTTTTCAGAAAATAACAATATAGAAGTTATAGTTTTCTCCTAAGTCAATTTCAAGTACAACATGTAAAATTATACTACTAGTTTAACTCAAAATACAGATTTTAAGCCTAATCCATGAATTCGAGTACTAGCAAGAAAATAACACATGATACATGTTGATGATAAAAAACTTAGGAGGTAATCCGACGATTTCGATAAATTTCAACCCACATCTAAAAGCTAATCCAACGACGGCGAGAAGTCGACAGGAGAGGAACCACGCGCTCGCCCGGTCTCCCAACGATGCAACCGCGACGTCCACGCATTCGAACGGCACCCCGACGCAACGTCGACGTCGATCCGAGCTCAAGCTGCGACCTCCACCACGCTCGAGTCCACCAGCTAGAAAGAGAGAGGGAAAGGAGAAGAATAACAGACCAAGAACCCCTCTCTGTCAACATATAAAGGCTGGGAAACTTTGGGTTGAACGACACATCAATGGACCAAAATGCCTTTTACCAACTCAAAATCCCAGCTGGAGTACCGGTACCAGATTTGGTCACCGGTACTCGGCCTCTCAGCTCGCAGCTTCGCACATCCGGTATTAGTACCAGCCTGATGCTGTATCGGTACTCAGCATCAAAATTGCAAACCCGTGAGCAGTCTATCCAGAAAATACACTGGGGTACCAGTACTCCTCTGCGTGGTAGCGGTATGCAATATTGAAAACCTGCACTTTGTAGATTCCAATATTAAAACCTGCTCTCGCATCACCGTCTCCGGCTCTCACGTCGCCTCACGCTCCTCGTAATAACTCTGACTCCACTGCACTTTCACATAAGGGATGACCCGGTTACGCAATTTTTTCATCTCTCGAGCAAGAATCTGCACCGGTCGCTCCTCATATCTCAGATCCTCGCCAAGCTCCAGTGAAGTGAAGCAGATCACGTGTGAGGGGTCAAACACGTATCTCCTCAATGCCAAGACATGAAAAACATCATGAACACCGGCTAGTCGTGGGGGTAGAGCAATCCTGTAGGCGACTGGTCCGACTCGCTCCAATACCTCAAAAGGGCCTACAAAGCGTGGACTAAGCTTTCCACGAACTCCGAATTTGCGTATCCCTCGGGACGGCGAGACTTTCAAAAATACATGATCTCTAATCTGAAACTCTAAGTCTCGTCTCCTGGTATTGGCGTAGCTTCTCTGTTGACTCTGGGTTGTCAAAATGTGTCGTCGCACAATCTTGACCTTCTCCTCTACCTCTATCAGAATCTCAGGCCCCAAAGTCTTCCTTTCACCCACATCACTCCAATACAAAGGGGATCGATACCTGCGTCCATACAACGCTTCAAACGGAGCCATCTGAATGCTCGTTTGATAGCTGTTGTTGTACGCAACTCAATCAGTCTTAAATGTCGATGCCACTCTCCTCCAAAGTCCAGGACACATGCCCTCAGCATGTCCTCCAGAGTCTTAATGGTCCACTTTGGCTGACCATCTGTCTGTGGGTGAAATGCTGTGCTGAAATGTAGCTGTGTACCCAAGGCCGTCTGCAGACTCCTCCAAAAATGCGAAACAAATCTCGGGTCTCGATCTGATACTATCGAGGTAGGCACACCATGCAATCTGACGATCTAATCCAAATATAGCTGAGCGAGTCTCCCTGGACCAGGTGGTCTATACTGATAAGAAGTGAGCAGACTTAGTCAGTCTGTCCACTATCACCAAATAGCATCAAAGCCACCCTGTGCTCTAGGTAATTTCACGACAAAGTCCATCGTGATCTGCTCCCATTTCCATTCGGGCACTGGCAGATTCTGAAGCTTGCTAGTAGGTACCTGATGCTCTGCCTTTACCTGTTGGCAAGTTAGACACTGAGCTACAAATCTGCCAATATCTCTCTTCATTTCATTCCAACAGAGGTGTGCCTTCAAATCCTTATACATCTTGGTTCTACCCGGGTGAGCCGTATAAGGTGAGTAGTGAGCCTCTCTCAAAATCTCCTCTCGGATCTCTGACTCCATTGGCACACACAGTCGGTCCCTGTACCGCAGTACTCCCGAACTGTCCACAGAAAAGGCCTCTGCATGTCCCCTCTCCAACTGCTCTCGAATCCTCAACAACTGAAAGTCTTCACTCTGTTTCTCCCTGATCCTGTCCAACAGAGTGGGTTGCAAGACCATAGACATCAGTCTTGCAGTAGACCCAGGGGACACTACCTCTAGTCTCAACCGCTGCAGCTCCTCAAGTAACGCCTTTGCTAAGTAATCAACATGCTCAAGCTCTACACTGACTTCCTGCTCAACGCATCTGCCACCACATTCGCCTTGCTGGGGTGATACTGAATACTAACGCCATAGTCCTTCAACAACTCCAACCACCAGCGCTGCCTCAGGTTTAACTCCTTCTGGGTAAACAAATACTTGAGACTTTTGTGATTACTGAAAACCTCACAGTGCTCGCCATACAAAGAGTGTCGGCACAACTTCAAAGCAAAGACCACAGCAGCTAGCTCCAAATCATGCGTAGGGTAATTTTTCTCGTAATTCTTCAATTGCCGTGAAGCATAAGCAATTACCCTACCATACTGCATCAGCACATAACCCAATCCACTATGCGACGCGTCACTGTAAATCACAAATCCTTCCCCCATCACTGAAAGGGTAAGGATAGGAGCCGACATCAACCTCTGTCTCAACTCATCGAAGCTCATCTGACAATCCTCACTCCAAATAAACTTAATTAACTTTCGAGTCAATCGAGTGAGGGGTGTAGAAAGCTTCGCAAAGCCTTCCACAAATCGACGGTAATATCCAGCTAGTCTAAGGAAACTCCTCACCTTAGTTACCGTAGTCGGTCTGGGCCAATCCCGAATAGCATCAATCTTCTTCAGGTTCACTGCTACTCCCACTACAGAAATTACATGGCTTAAGAAAGAAACCTCTTGAAGCCAGAACTCACACTTCTTCAGCTTAGCATACAACTTCTTCTCCCTCAGAAGTTGTAGCACAATCCTCAACTGCTCCTCATGCTTGGCATCACTCTGGAAGTATATCAAGATATCATCAATGAATATCACTACAAATCTATCCAAGAATGGCTTGAATACTCTATTCATCATATCCATAAATGCGGCAAGGGCATTCGTCAATCCAAAAGGCATCACAGTGAACTCATAATGCCCGTACCGAGTCCGAAAAACCGTCTTGGGAACATTCTCAGCCCTCACCCTCAACTGGTGGTAACCTGATTGAAGATCAATCTTCAAAAAGACATAAGATCCTTGCAGCTGATCAAACAGATCATCGATACGCGGCAAAACATATTTGTTCTTGATGGTCACTTTATTCAGCTCCCGATAATCTACACATAGTCTAAGTGAACCATCATTCTTCTTTACGAATAACACCGGCGCTCCCCAAGGTGATACACCGGGTCTCACATACCCCTTATCCATCAGATCTTGCAGCTGCGCCTTCAGCTCTCTCAGTTCTGTCAGTGCCATCCGGTAGGGTGCCTTCGAGATTGGTGCAGTTCCAGGAACTACATCAATCACAAACTTGATCTCTCTATCCAGCGGCATAGTCGTCAACTCCGGAGGAAAAACATCAGGAAACTCGCGGACTATAGAGATATCTTCAAGTTCCGGCGCCGCCGTAGGCACCTCCACAACTGTCGCCAGAAAAGCAACACACTCTCTACTCATCAGCTGTCGCGCCCTCGCCGACGAAATCCAAGTGGCAAACAACGTACTCCTGCAGCCCCTATACGTGAACTCCTCCTGGCCTGGCTCGCGAAACGTCACTGTCCTTGCTCCACAGTCGATCGTAGCATAGTACCGTGCCAGCCAATCCATGCCAAGCACAACATCAAAGTCCTGCAGCTACCCTAAGACCAACAGGTCTGCGGGCATAATCAAAGAATCTAACTATACCGGACACGACCAACAACACTCTGCTACTTGCAAAACATGGTCTGAAATCTGCACCTCTCGCGCATGCAACAACGGCCCTACCTCTAGATCATGCAGCGATGCAAATGCTCAACTAACAAAAAAATGTGATGCACTAGTATCAGAAAGGGTACGGGCTCTAACACCAGAAATCAAAATGATATCTGTCACCATTCGGTCGGCTGCCGTAAAGTCCTCTACCTGGGCTGCATAAACCCTGCCACTTGGGGCCTGCTGACGCCGCTCACCCTGCCGCGGCATACACGCCCTGTCCTCCTAGCGGTAACTCGGTGCTAATCCATAAGACTGCTGAGGTGCCGGCGGAGCTGACGCCGTCGATGGTGCTGGTGATGCTGCTCGGGGACAAGCTGCTCTCATATGACTAGGCTGACCACAAGTAAAACATCTGCCCTCCCTCTGCTCACACTGTCGGGGCTAGTGTAGTCCCACACAAATCACACACTAAGGAGTCCCCTGTGACTGTCCCTGCTAACGAGATTCTCTAGAACGCTGATGCCCCGAAAACCCACAACCCTGAGAGCGTGATCGTGGAGGTCTCGGCGGATGCCTGCTGCTCGACTGTCTCCGTCATCTGGAACCAGGCGCTTCCTATCCTGACTCTGCCCCGGCACCTGAGCCCGCTCACGGATCGATACATCACCTCTCTCCACCCATAAAGCCTGCTCAATTGACGCATCCAAGGTTCTCAACCTCTGCGCCTGTACCAGTCGAAAGATCTCTGGCCTCAAACCTCCCTCAAACAGATATACCCGGTGGGCCTAGTCTTTGGCTACAAAAGAAACACAGTTCAGGAGCCGAGTAAACTCGCGAGTGTACTCCTGAACTTATCGCTCCCCCTGCTGAAGCTTCTTCAGATCCTCCTCAAGCTTCTGCTTCACGCTGTTTGGGAAATACACCCCGTACAGCATTCCGCAAAACTCGTCCCATTTCATCTGCATCGCCCCGAACCTACGGTCCTGCCTCATCCTCCTCGACTAAAAATGTGCATCGCCACCCAAGCCGTGCCCTCCTAAGTGTACCTGCTCCCTCTCTGGTATGAACAAGTCTCGAATAGCTTCTTCATCGAGCTCACCCAGCCCTCTACAACCTAGGGCTCCGTGCAGCTGCCGTCAAAGGTCGGCGGATCAAAACGGCGGAAGCGAGCAAGCCTCTCAGTCATCTGTTCCTCCTCAGCCTCAGACATCTGCGACGCATCTCCAGAAGATGTAACCGGCGCCGTAGGAACTGTCAATGATGGGGGTACAGCTGCGGCTGGTGAAGCCACTGGAGTAGTGAGTGGCGGTGCCGGCTGCTCTGGTGCTCTGCTCGGCGGCAGAGTAGATGTCTCGCACATCCTCTGCAATAATGCACCCTACTGCCTCGTCACCTCAGTCAGGGCAGCCAACTGCTCTCTCAGATTAGGGGGTGCACTCGGCCCCGCCTGCTCCGGCATCTTGGGTGGCGCGCCACGATCCCGCGTTGGCGATCGACCTCGGCGTTGATACATGGCTATTTGAAATCAAAACAAGGGTCAGATACAAAACACAATCACTCTCGACCTAATCAAGCGAAAGTCTAGAAGGCCGCCTCTGTTTCTCCTCAAAATTATGCCGTCTGCAGCCAACGTAATTTTTTTGGCCGAAACAGACACTCCTTCAGTCACTCACTCCACTCTAGGAGGAATTAAAATAATTCAATCGCTGACTTTCGCGATAAATCAAGCCTCTCACGTCTTGCCTTCCTAAGGTTTGCCAATCTTAAGGTTCCTAGGTCCCAACGACCTAATGCTAAGCTCTGATACCAACTTAATCTGTCACGCCTCGGATTACACGTTTTCCCGGGCACGCCGACAAATCCGCCGTATACAAAGAAATTTCATCTATACACGAAGCGATAGCTGTACCTATAACCAAATTCAAGCTATAACTAGTAGTATAGAGCTGCTAAACAGAATTGAAAAATAAATAAACATCAGGTTTACTATACATACAAAAGCTCTCAGATACAACATCTCTCGCTCCAGCGAGTAACAAGTATAAGTATGTACATGAACCAAAAAGCAAAACTACCTGTAGTTGGTACTCCTCTAGCAACCTGGGAAGGGATCTAACTCGCAACTCCCTTTCCACGATTCGAATCAGCAACAGCAGCAACCGTAGAATAAGGCTCTGCAAAAATGGGTCAACAACTGGGTGTGAGAACTACTGCAAAAAGAAGTAGTCCTCAGTAGGTACCGCTACCGACCTCAACGGCTCACCCACTAAGTCTATAGAAAATATGCTCAAAGATAGTAAAGGAAGCTGGAAAACTCTACAGTTATATGCCACTATACTATCGCTAACCAACTCTACAGTTATATACCACTATACTGTCACTCGTGGGCGCTACTCAACCGAGTATGCAAGCATATCTCTGTCGAGCTCAATCAGGCTCTCACAGGCTATAGTCAAAGTAAAAGGGTCTAACTGGTTCTACAACAAAAACTCACGTGCCCTTGGCACAATTCGATGCAAAAACAGCAAAGCGGGTCCACCGTCACCCGCGACGGCACCTAACAGTTCGGAACAGTCTACACACTGTTGTAAAATAAACTCGGTATCTCAGCACGAGCATAAATTCATTCTACACTATTCTGGATATCCAACGCATACAAACTGCGGCGATATAAGCAAACTACAGCTCCTAAAATTAAATCTAGTAGTTTTAAGAAAATGACAGTGTAGAAGTTATAGTTTTCTCCTAAGTTAATTTCAAGTCCAACATGTAAAATTATACTACTAGTTTAACTCCAAATTCAAATTTAAAGCCTAATCCATGAATTGGAGTACTAGCAAGAAAATAACACATGATACATATTGACGATAAAAAACTTAGGAGGTAATCCAGCGATTTCGGTAAATTTCAATCCACCTTGAAAACCTAATCCAACGAAGGCGAGAAGTCGACAGGAGAGAAACCACGCGCTCACCCGGCCTCCCAACGACGCAACCGCGACGTCCACGCGTTCGAACGGCACCCGGCGCAACGTCGACGTCGATCCGAGCTCAAGCCGCGACCTCCACCACGCTCGGGTCCACCAGCTAGAGAGAGAGAGGGAAAGGAGAAGAATAACCGACCAAGAACCCCTCTCTGTCAACATATAGAGGTTGGGAAATTTTGGGTTGAACGACACATCAATGGACCAAAATACCCTTTACCAACTCAAAATCCCAGCTGGATTACCCGTACCAGATTTGGTCACTGGTACTTGGCCTCTTAGCCCGCAGCTTCGCACATCGGGTACCGGTGCCAGCCCGATGTTGTACCGATACTCAGCATAAAAATTGCAAACCCGAGAGCAGTCTATCTAGAAAATACATTGGAGTACCGGTACTCCCCTGCGTGGTACCGGTACGCAATACTGAAAACCTGCACTTTGCAGATTCCAATATTAAAATCTGCTCTCGCGTCGCGCTGAGTCCGTTTTGCGTCCAATTCGCGCAGAAACGACTCTACTTGTCCCGACACTCTCCAGACGTGTCGACAAGCCTCAGATGCTGAAATCCACGGGCAAGCCAAAAACTAGGGATACTAAACCAGGGATACTACATATGTATTATAAATTATTTTTTAATATAAATTTTAATATTAAAATTTGTATTAATCTATATACCGACGGACTATAATAATGTCTACCCGCCACATTGTGCGGTTCCTTAACTAGTTTATTTAAAAACTAGAAGTCGAATTTCCAATTTCTGTGAGCGGAGAAGTTATATTTGGCAAAAATAAAAAGCCAAAACAGCAGTGGGTTTAAGGTTCAAAGAGTCGTTTAAAGTTCAAAGAGTTGATAGATAATTTGTAGCTTCTAATTCTAGCAAATGAAAATTTAATTAAAATGTTGTCCATCCTTCTTAAAATGGAGCAAATTATTAATAATTATAGAAATTAAAATATTATTCTTTCATAGCTTAACTTTGTAGGCATTATAAAAAAGAAATGTCATTATAAGGACATTTTTTTGGACTACGCTTAGGGTGTATTTGGCTCTCTATAGAACTATCTCAAAAAAATAATTTCGCTTGAAAAACAGTTTTTCAATGTTTGATTGCTCGTGCAGATTCTCTAAAATTGTAGTTTTTGTTTTCCGTTCCCTTCGAGGTGATGAAAAAAAAAGCGGCTCTAGGTGCATTCACCACGTGGTCTATGAGGTCCAGTTTACCTCGTCGGCTCCGTAAGACTTGATCTAGCGTATTTGAAGCTTCTAAAAAATAATTTTTATGATTTTTCGATATCATTTACCTAGCAATCGAAACGATTCAAAATCAATAATTTTTAACGACTGAAATAAAAATTCTATAAAAAATGGTGATATAGCACTAAAATTTTCGATCAAAAATATTGATCTTGTTGTAGATAGTATAAAGAATTTTGTATCAAAATTTTATTTGATTTGAATACTTCTACATCGTTAAATTTGACAACGGTAGACATCAACCATTAAAAATTATTGATTTTGAACACTTTCGATCACTAGGTAAATGATATCAAAAAATTACAAAAATTATTTTCTAGAAACTTCAAATATGCTAGATCAAGTCTAACGGAGTCGATCGACGATTCGAAAATTCCATCATCGAAAACGGCTCAGGAGCACGGAGGCCTCTGCGCTCCTGAGCCTTTTTCAATAATGAAATTTTCGAATCGACGATCGGCTCCGCTATGCTTGATCTAGCGTATTTGAAGTTTCTATAAAATAATTTTTACGATTTTTCGATATCATTTACCTAGCAATCGAAAGGATTCAAAATCAATAATTTTTAACGGCTGAAAATAAAAATTCTATAAAAAGTGGTGATATAGCACTAAAATTTTCGATCAAAAATATTGATCTTGTTGTAGATATTATAAAACATTTTGTATCAAAATTTCATCTGATTTGAATACTTCTACACCGTTAAATTTGAAAACTGTAGACATCAACCATAAAAAATTATTGATTTTAAACACTTTCGATCACTAGGTAAATGATATCAAAAAATTGCAAAAATTATTTTCTAGAAACTTCAAATATGCTAGATGAAGTCTAACGGAGCTGATCGTCGATTCGAAAACTCCATCATCGAAAACGACTCAGGAGCACGAAGGCGTCCATGCTCCTGAGAGCACAGCAATCTTGCTCTATATATATATATATATATATATATATATATATATATATATATATATATATATATATAGAGGGAGAGAGATAGAGAGAGAGAGTTGAATTAGAATACTATCGGTAGTAAACGGGCTCCGTTGACACTCATTTATTTTTGATGATGGAGCCTTCAAATCGACGATCGGTATTGTTGAACATGATCTATACCACTTAAAGTATTTAGAAATCAAATTTCAAATATTTTTGACATCATTGACCTAATGATCAAAGGGTTTTAAATTTTATAATTTTAATAGTCGATATGAGATATTTTCTCGTTTAACAGTGTAAAGATATCTAAATTGATTGAATTTTGGTTAGAAATTTTTTTTAACTATTTAGAACAAGATCTATACTCTTGATATAGATTACAAGATTTTTATTATCACTTTTTAAAGAATATTCATTTTCAACTGTTCATTTTGTGTCCGCTTGATGGATAAGAGAACAATATCGAAAAAATATGAAATTTGGTTTCTAAATGCTTCAAGTGATATAAATCATGTTTAACGGTGCCGATCGTCGATTTTGAGACTCATCATAAAAAACAAATGGATGGTAACGAAGCCCATTTGCTACTGATAGCATTCCAGCTCAACTTTATATATATGTATATATATGTATACACGCGTGCGCGCGCGCGCGTGCACACACACACACACACATGTACACACATATATATATAGAGTCTGGCTACGGTGCTTGTAAAAGTACTAAGCAGTTGGTGCTTATAAGTTTTTCACCATTAGATCTATCCCTTCGATCATTTCTACCCGTTAAATCATACTATTCAACCAACTACCCTCTCAACCCTAAGAGACCACTATCACCCTAGCCGCACATCTGTTAATCTAAAGGCTAAAAACTTATAAGCACTAATGACTTGGTATTTTTACAAGCATAGAAGCTCAATTATATATATATATATATATACATATATATACATATATATGTATATATATAATTAGGCTGGAATACTATCAATAGTACCAACCCCTTGGTGCTATCGATATTATCCTAGCCGGACTTTATATATATATATATATATATATATATATATTAATATTATATATATATATCTTAATATATTATAATATTAATATATATTATATTAATATATATAACGTGAACCTCCGTGCTACAAATTGTTTTCGATGTTGAGAATTTCGAATCAACGATCGATTACCGTTAAACTTGATATAGAGTATTTGATATATTACATAATATTTTATTTATAAATATAAACTATAATAATATTATAAGTAGTATGATAACTATTATATATTAATAATATATATATATATAATAATATATATATATATATATATATATATATATATATATATATATATATATATATATAATATGAGAAAATATATATAATAGATTTTTATTTATCTTTCAACCAAACAATCGTAATGAAAATTTATTTTTTTTTCCTATAAATCAAACATTAAGGAATGTAAAATTTATTTTCCTCCGATTTTTTTTTCACTTTTTTTTTCATAGTTTTACGTAGAATCAAATAGCACCTAGCTTACTAAAAGCGTCTCTAAGTGCCCTTACTATCTAGCAAATACGGACGTTTTAAAAGTGTGTCATATGAATTGTATATTATATCAAAACAATTTATTAAAAGATAAAGTATACCAAATTTTTAATTATCTGATGAAATTATAAAAAATTCTGATGTTTTAAAGTGTCAATTTATATTTCACCGACCATAATACAAGCATCGATATATACATATGACCCTTTCTAATATGACAGTATACTATTTTAGGATGTTTTTAAGAATCATTAATTACAAAATAAATGTCCTTAATTATTATTTTCTTGTTATGAGAGAAATTAATTATTTTATATGGTCTTAAAGGAGAATATTTTGATCTACAAATCCTTTTAGCTTCGTAATCTCATTTGATATTCCCCTATTTATTTCAAACCGATGTGTAGGATAAATGATCTAAATTCTATTTTACTATTTTTTAACAGCTTAAAGTTTTCAAAATATAATGCGTTTGCAAAAATATATACTCCATAATTCTAAGGGATAATTGCCTATATACCCCTTATACGTTTGAATATATCCGATTTACCCCTACTTTTTTATTTCTTTCTAAGATACCCCTCATATGCTCCACCGTTATTCCAAAATACTCCCACAGTTATCCCCTGTTAAACTAATTCGAGTTAAACATGGGTTAAATGTATACCAGAGTTAAAGCCTAATTAAAATACCTATTTTGTCCCTACCTTATTAAACTATTCTTTTAAGTTATCCTCTCTTTCTCTCCCAACTTATCATCTCTTTCTCTCCCAACTTGGGTCCCCGCCGGCCGCCACCCGCCCACCGTGAGCGCCAGCAGCTCACCACCACCACCAACCTCGGTGCCGACTCCTCCGCCTCCACCTCCACCTCCGCCCCCAAGAAGCCTCGCCTCATTCGCACAAAAAAAAACGGCCCACGAGTCGCCGCTCTCGTCGTCGTCGTCCTCCTCCTCCACCGCCTTGGCCGGCACCGGGAGAAAGAGGGCCGCAACGATTCGTGCAAATCTGATGACTAATTCATTATAGTTAATTTCTCTATCCCAAATCCCAAATTAATTAATGTACAGCACCCTCCTCCTCCTCCTCCTCCTTCTCTCTTGCCGCCGCCCACCACTACCACCTCCCTCTCTCCCCCAACTACCTCTTGCCTCCGGGATGGGGCCGAGGGTGCTTCGACTCCGACATCCTCATCACATTTGACATCGCTGTGGTCGGCGGGTCGACATTGTCTCCCTCACCGCCGGTAGCATCATCGTGCCTTCCACCTCGACACCATCGTCGTGGACGCCTTCTTCGTTGCTGAGAATCCCGTTTTTCATCTCTGCCTCTGTCGGGAACAGCGGCCCCGATCACCAATGTTGCCTCATGGATCGCCACCCTCGGGATTTGGAGTGGCTACGGTGGTCGAGGTGGGTGCTGCCAGTGCCGGAGGAAGGGGACGAGGAGGGGTGCTGTACGAGGGTTAATTGACAATTAACCAGAGAAGTCAATTGGGAGAGTTAATTGGGAGAGTTAATTAGGGTGGAAGAGTTAATTATCTGAGATTAATTGGAATAAATTAGTCTTCAGATTTGATCTGAGTTTATTAATATTTTTACATATATAACTCACATATTATTAATATATGTTTATTATAATTTTAAATATATTTAATCTATATATAAAAATAATAATAATAATAATATATAGTATATTAATTATTATATATTTATTATATAGCCGAATTTTTGATCCCAAATTTTTAATTGGTGAACGTATAATACCCGTATAAATCACGTATCTGAATAATTGCCAAATCCATTTTTTAGTCGTATTTTTCAACGAATTTAAAATTTAAAAGACGAATTTTATCCGTACCGAATTTTTGCCGAATCCGAATTAACTAACTATGCCTCCAGCCACCAAGGTTGGTTTAGCTGCGATCGATCTCATCCGTTCATCTGTTGTGCTTAATTAATTAATTAATTAATATTTGAAGAGCAAATAAGAAAAGTATTTGCTATATAAAGGTATATAAGAAAAGTTAGTTACGGTGTAAGGATATATTGGAATGGGCAAAATGGTAAATTTTCAGAGTTAACGGCAACTATTAACATCTCACTAACGGAATTTAACTCCAGGGGTATATTAGAAAGAACTTTGAATATAAGAAGGGTATTTTTAATATTAGCCTTTTAAGATGGGTAAATAAAAAAACTGGAAACTTTTCAGAGGTATATAGGCAATTGCCCCTAATTCTAAACACCATTGTAGATGTCAAAAGCTGGAGATCCAAGTTGAAAGGCACCCAAAACCTTATCTATAACATTTTAACCTCATAAATTAAACTTAAATCCGAGTTAAATTCAACTCGGAATAAGTTTAAATTTTAATTTTAAAATATAATTTTTAATTCTAAATATAAATATAAATATAAATTTTCAATATAAGTTGTGAGTATAAGTTGTTTGTTTATATTTTCACTGCTTTACACATAATTAAAGTATCAAATTATAAAACTATATATTTTCATGTTTAACCTTATAACCAATGAAGCAATAGAATAGAAAAGCCATTTTTATAAAACTGACTTTCACAAAAGTGACTTTTTTTCACATTAGCTATTTTCAGGCAACCAAATATGCTCTTTTATAACTTTTTTTGGATTTTATTAAAAATTAGTATTTTTGTTTTTCCAAAAAATCTGAAAAATGAAAATACTTGTTTTTATTAAATCTGAAAGAAAAAATCAGAAAAGCTGATTTTTTTTGGGAACCAAGCAAATGGAAAACTAGATAAAAAAAAAAATCCATAAATTTTTAAAAAATAAAAATTTAAAAATTTTGTTTTCATACATTTTTCAAGAAACCATTGAACCCCTAAAGCCCTCATCAATCCTTTTTTCCGGTTTTGCCGAGACGAAAGGAGCACTAACAAAATAAATTTGAATGCTCAACTTCAACTGTCTGTCACTCTTTATACCGCAAAAATTATAAATAGCGCAAATACGATTGCTGAGAAAGATCACTACGCAAATAAAATGATCAATGTATGTGATTGAGCCTTTAATTTTCGTGCGAATTGTACTTTCCAACCTTATGCCTAACCCACTGAAAATACCAGTGTTTGAATGTGATCTTCACACAACTCTTATCTTATCATTAGGCCTTAGTTTTCTGATTCCTTAACTCAAAGATCTCAATATGAATGCAACACTCCTCATGTACTTGTTTGAACTCAAAAAGCAACATACAGTGAGTCAATGAACTCAACTCTATTAGGCTACTTTTTAAGACATATCTTAGCTGGTCATACTTGTTATACATCCAAGCCCAAGATGCAAATGAGCGCTCGTAGGTAGGGCTGGCAAATGAGCGAGCCGGCTCGCGTTCGACTCGTGTTCGACTCGATATTTGGCTCGCTCGAGCTCGACTCGAAATTAAATGAGCCGAGTTTGAACAAAAAAAAAAGGCTCGAAATTCATTTCAAGCCGAGCTTGAGCATTACTCGACTCGTTCGAATTAAGCTCGAAAAGTTCGAAAAGCTCGAATATATATATATATATATATAGTAGAACTACTATGCTATNCGTTTAGGGCTCGAGCTCGCTCGACTCGAAATTAGGCTCGCTCGAGCTCGGCTCGAATTAATTTCAATCCAAGCTTGAGCTTAAATTTAGGCTCGAAATTAATTTCAAGCCGAATTTGAGCCGAGGTAAGCTCGCTCGAGCTCGGCTCGTTTCCACCCCTACTCGTAGGTACAGTATTGTTTAATAAAATATTATTTGAATAGTAGTAATAGATGTTACGACAAACGTACAAACGGAAACGAAATTACGAATACAAAATTATCAAACCACAAGCAGAAATGAAAGAATACATAGATTTACGTGAAAAATTCTTTGCAGGGAAAAAAATCACGGACGAGGGAGGAGAGAACTTCACTATCAAAAACGAAAGGGAATACAATGTTTTTCAGATTTCAACCAACCACGATCACACGCCTCTAGGGCAAAAACGAAGGGAAAAATTCATAACGGGTTTCGGATCTGATCCGTACCCACAACAGACATTCATTTTTCCTTCACAGTTTAATTTTCCAATTTAGTTGCACCGCGAAGTTGTCGGCGAGTCGTAAACCCGAACCTAAGTCGATAATAGATTTCGAGTCATATCTAACAATAAAAAAATACTATAGCAAAATACGACAAATACAGTTTCTTTCTATAACAAAAATTATTTAATTTCTTTGCTAGTGCTCTGTTCAGGTGAAAGCAAAAAATAGATGGGGCAAATTGAGCATCAAAGTACATTTTTTGCCTCAGCTTCTATTTTCGCTTCTCATGTGGCCCTATATCTATTAGGTGTGCCTCGAAATTTTGGTTATCGACTTTGATTTTGTTCTTCTGATCCGTCGACAGCTTTGCGGTGTGGCAAATTTGGAAAAGAACTTTGTTAAGAGAAAATGGATGTCTGAGGTGGATAGCGGAAGGCTCGAGCCCTGCACCTCCTGTCCGGATCGGATCTGATAATGAAGAAACCCGTTAAAGAACTTTCTTCTTTTTTTGCCCTACACGCGATACAACATAATGTATTTTTCACAATGTTGTACTCTCGTTTTCTAGTGAGGTTCTCTTCTTCTTCGTTTGTTATTTTTTCTCTGTAAAGAATTTTCTAGGTAAATTTTAATGTTCCATTTTTTTCGTCATTTTTTATTTCTATTTGTGCGCTTGTCATAGTACTATCTAATAGAGCTAACATTGAGAAATTGAAAATAAATTAAAGTGGATGATTTTGTTATAATAAAAAGCTAAAATAAGATTCTAAATCTCTTATAAACGAGAGCCCCTTATTGGAACCCTATGATGTAAACTAAGAGCTCTCCTCCTCCATCACTGCTTATTTTCATAAACTAATCGTTGCGAAGGATACTACCCTTTTTCGGATTTGGACGTAAAGAGTCAGCAAGATTTGCCCTAAGATTCAGGAAATGTTGAAAGTTAGGTTTGAGCATGCATGCAATCATGCAAGTGGCCACAAAGGGTTGAAACTTGTAAGGAGTGATCCCCGGCCTCAGCTTATGCATGGTCCCCCCTTATTTATAGCCATTCTCTTCTCTACGACTTTAAACTTAACGGACAATGATTTGTTTGAACATATTGAAGCTGTGACTCTTTTGAATATGGAGTAGTGATGGAGATTGATTTTGATGTCTTGTTGCTAAATACAATGTTCTTCGATCCTTTTTCACAAGATTTGATTGGAACAAAACAATTAAATTTTTTGAAATCGGCATACAATTCAAGGATGATTTGCGTAGTCATTGATTTTATGGTCGCAAAATACACGCAACGCATGAGTTATCACTCTTCTGTGAGTTACAACTTCTTCTATGAGTTTGGAGAGAAAAATGGAGCAAAGGTGAGAAGAGTCCTTTCCATGGTGTGGGTAGAATATGGAGAGAACTTACATATGTTTAGTTGGGTTCTTTGCTTCTTTGTAACATGGCTATTGCTGTAAAGTGTTCAAGTTGGGGTCTTATCAAACGTACCATCCTTGGAGGTTTTTGTCAAAAAGAAAAAGGAACAAAAATTGAATAATAAATGGTGATTAACTATGTGTATTTTGATGTATATTTAGTCAACAGTTGTTGCTGTGATAAAAGTTGAAATAATAAAATATGACTTGCAATAGTTAATGGCCCTTATGTATAAAATATTCACTGATTTTACATTTTTTGCAAAGTATACTTTTCTTTTTTTAGATTTTGCAGGTTAAGTATAGATTTTTAGTAAATAGATAAAATAATTTAATTCTTCTTACTCTCTCATTTCTCTCTCTTGATCGTTTTTCTCCTCTCTCTCTTTCTCGCCATTCCTTCCTCTTTTTCTCCTCCTCCTTTCTTTTCCTTCTCCTCTACTACTGCCTCCATGCATGTCGTCACGTCATTCTTCTCTCTCCTATCTCAATGGCACCTCTGCCGGCGATGTGAGCTCAGATGTAACGCAGATTACGGAGGTGATCAAGGTCAATGGAGGAAGGCATGGCCATGGATAGTGACGGCGACAAGGGTGCCTCAAGATTTAAGGATGATGGAGAGGAAGAGCTCTTTGACGAGGAGGCAGCTATTACGACAGAGGGAGAGGGAAGGAGTATGACAGCGAAAAAGGATGCAAAGGGCGGAAGAAAAAAAAAAAAAAAAAGAAAAAAAAAAGAGGAGCGCAGTAGAGGTGCGAGCAATGCAGGATAGAAGAGCACAGTGTCGACATTGGAGCAGTCAAGGAGAAGGAGGGAAAGGAAGTCGAAGGAGAAAGAGAAGAAGAGACAGCAAGAAGGAGGGAGACGAAAAAGGAGGAAAAAAATGAATGAGAGAAAGGAGAGAAAGAAAAATAAAAGTATTTTGGTTAGTTTTACTAATCTGTAAAATTAAAAAATGTAGCCTATTTCTGTAAAAGTGTAAAATTGATGGGTTTTTTTAATGCAAATTTGCCGAAGTTAATCAAAGTGATAGATGCATTACTAAACTTATAACGGAAAATACAGAAAAATGGTGCAGTTCAATTTCATGTTAACAAAAAATTGAGTATTCAGAGAAGGGTAAATTACAGAAAACTTTCCTGCCAATATTTGATTTTTCACTTTCCCTTCCTGTCATTTAAAAACATACACTTTGCCCCCTTGTAAAATAAAAAATGTTCACTTCACCTCCTGCCGTTAGTGATCCATTAGGGTTCCGTTTATAAAATATTATTATATTTTTTTATGCTAAAAATGCTCTCAGTCTTCTCTCCTATTGTCAAAAATGGTGAGAGGCAAAATGGTCATTTTGTCATCACAGTTTACACCGTACCCTCCTATGACAATTTTTTATTTTACAATAAGGTAAAGTGTAGATTTTTAAATGACAGAGAGAAAAAGTGAAAAATCAGATTTTGACATGAGAATTTCATGTAATTTAGCTTTTAGGGAAAAAAACATTTCTAGTTTTTTCAATATCATTTGATATGAAAAGGAGGGAATCAAAATATTTGGAAGTCAAATCGTATATGAATTTAATACTAGAAAATCCAAATAAACCTAATTAAGTCTGTGTGCATGCACGCGTGCAATCAAAGAATTATAACATTTAACCATCACTATATTCAAACTAAACATTTTAAGAGAAAATTAATCATACTTTCTTTTTCTCTTTTTTGTGAGAGATAGGTAGCACGCTACCCGCTTCGTTTATTTCATTTAGAAATAAACTTAGCTGGAAATGTGAATCAACTAGGATTCGAACTTGAGTCTCGGGTATCAACCTCCAAGCCCTTTGCCACTTACTCTAGGGATGGTTGGTAAAAATAAATCAAACCTAGTAATACATTTATGAAATTAAAAAAACAAATCAAATCAAATGAATTTGTGAATTACACTTCTAGTCCATTTTCATTTCAATTCCCTCAGATTCAACATTTGACATCCTTAATTTTCAATAATATTTTTTAATCCCTATAAAATTACAAAAATGTTTTATTATAGTCCTTGTCTTGGACTAGAGTTTATTGGTGAACTATTTCAATTCAATTTATTTTAACAATTTGATTTAGTTGAATAAAAAAACTGAAGAACCGTGCGTAGTTAGGGTTGTCAGTGGATTGGATTCGGGACGAGTGTGTAGAAATCTGAACCTGAACCTGACTATCGAACCCGAAACCTGAATATAAATCCGAGTCCAACGGATTTTAAAAATCTATATCAAAATCCAAACCCGACCAAAAATCAAAATTTCAAACTCAAACCCAAACACCCGAAAACAAAATAATTATTTTTCTTTTCGATATTTCAAAACACATTATATTAAATTTAAAATTTTACAATACAAATTTAAATATAATATCAAATATTTATTTATATATATTATAATGTAAAATTAATTCGAGTGCGGTTCAAGTTCGGATTAGGGTTCCGATCGGATATAGACAAACTTTATATCCGAATCCAAATCTATCGAATTTTTATTTTTTATATCCGTATCTAAAATTATATTCATTTAGTATTAAAAAAATTCACTTCACTCAAATTTTGATCCCTATAAAATTTCATATATCCGTCCTTAAAAGGCAGTGATGCTTACCCCTGTATACCGAACAGGCCAAAGAACCCTACTTTAGTATGTATATAACAATAGTATTTTGCCCATGTTTGTTTAGATATTTATAGATCAGGTATGGTTGACTTTGACTGTTTTGAGTAAATTAAGCTTAATTTTATAACAAAAACGGTCTATAACGACACTTTTAAATATCAGTATAGGTCAAAAAAAGTATTGCTGGCTAAATTACCGGCACTTTTAAAAAGTATTGCTATATGTGGGATCGCTAGGTATATAGTGACAGTTATAGAGTGTTGCTATAACCTAACAAAAGTGCTACTAATTTACCAACACTTATTTAAATATTTAGCAAACGTCGGAACTCTACCTCGTTAGCTGCGATGGCGGAGGAAAACGAGAGGAAAGGGCTCTTCATCTAGGATTTCAGTGGATTGAGTGAGAGGAGAAGGAAAGATGATAATCGATTTTTCTTTTTCTTTTTTTTTTTTCTATTTGTAATCGGGTCGAATGGGCTGAGTGGGGTGGGTTGAGTAGAGTAACCTTTTNTATATAATTTATTTATTTTTGACTGCATAAATAAAAATGAATAATATAGAGATTGAAGGCGGAAGAAAAGACATATGAGGCTGAAAAAATTAGATATTCAACTCATAAATTATTTTTTTTCATATTATAATACTATATTTTATATAATTATTTTGTACTTTGAACTATTAGACATATTTTTGTATCAAATTATAGATAATGTTCGGTACAAATTAAACTATTGATCGTATAATGTTGAGAATTTCAAACGGCTCGTTTAGGGCTCGAGCTCGCTCGACTTGAAATTAGGCTCGCTCGAGCTCGGCTCGAATTAATTTCAATCCAAGCTTGAGCTTAAATTTAGGCTCGAAATTAATTTCAAGCTGAATTTGAGCCGAGGTAAGCTTGCTCGAGCTCGGCTCGCTTCCACCCCTACCGAACAGGCCAAAGAACCCAACTTTAGTATGTATATAACAATAGTATTTTGCCCATGTTTGTTTAGATATTTACAGATCAGGTATGGTTGACTTTGACTGTTTTGAGTAAATTAAGCTTAATTTTATAACAAAAACGGTGTATAACGATACTTTTAAATGTCAGTACAGGTCAAAAAAAGTATTGCTGGCTAAATTACCGGCACTTTTAAAAAATGTTGCCATATATGGGGTCGCTAGGTATATAGTGACAATTATAGAGTGTTGCTATAACCTAAAAAAAGTGCTGCTAATTTACCAACACTTATTTAAATATTTAGCAAACGTCGAAACTCTACCTCGTTAGCTGCGATGGCAGAGGAGAACGAGAGGGAAGGGCTCTTCATCTAGGATTTCAGTAGATTGAGTGAGAGGAGAATGAAAGATGATAATCGATTTTTCTTTTTTTTTTTTTTCTATTTGTAATCGGGTCGAATGGGCTGGGTGGGGTGGGTTGAGTAGAGTAACCTTTTATTTTTTGTTAGGTTGGGCTTTATATTTAGACATTAGTAAATTTTTTTTTTTTAAGTGTTGGTATAAATGGGACACTTATATAAAAGTGTCCCAAACATGTGTCTCTATAATCTAATTCTGTTGTAGTGATAAATTAAAGCATCCCAGAATATTTGCAGAGCAGCTAACGTCGTACTGAGCGAGGAGGAATTCTACATTATCATACTTGCACTACATCATCAATAACAAGCCAATCACATTCCTTCCTTTTCAAACAAAATACAATAAAAATATTTTTTTACAATTATGATGGAGCATATACCTCTACATGACATTTGATTGGTTTGTTATGTCACGTTACTAATATACCCGTTGAATTCTAAAATTTTTATGAGCGAGAGCCAACCGTATCCCGAGGATGCCAGTCTGCAATGATAAAAACCAGGTTTTAGGCCAGAAATAGCACAACATTTTCTCAGACTTTGCTTTCCAACATTACTTCTCCAATGGTTTTATAATGAAATAAAATCATTTCTCATTTTGGTTTTGCTTTTCCACATAATTTTAGAAAATAATTATCTATTTAACTAAATAGTTTACGGCAAATTTGCATAAAAAATTCATCAATTTTTAATTTTTATAAAAATAGACTGTCATTTTAAATTTTAGATCTACCTTAAATTTTTAATAAATTAATCAAAATACTTTTATTCTTCTTTCTCTTTTTTTTTTTCTCCTTTTTAGATTTTCCATTCTCATCCCCTTTTTCTCCTTTTTTTTCTTATCGCCTTCTCTACCGCCTCTGCGGCCTTCAGCGATTGTAAGGAGGACGGTGTCGCCTCCTCTTCCTCCGCCTCTTTCGTTGACGCCTGCGTCAAAGGAGGAGAAGGCGGAGGCAGAGGCAGAGGCAGAGGAAGAGGAGTCGAACAGAGGCGATAAGCTCGTGACCGAAGCTGTACTCGTCGTTCCCTGTGAGATTGAGGACGAAGACATATCTGCACTTCTCCAAGGAGCAAAAAAAAAAAAATACAAAGGTTAGAAAAAAAAAGAATAAAAAGTTTTCTTTAAAGACTACTTTTCATCATCGCTACTACAAGATAGGTTAATAAACCAAAAAAAAAAGAAAAAGATAAAGTTGCACCGTTAATATAAAGTTGCATTTTTTCAAAAAAAATTGTATTGTTTGAGAAAATCATTGCATTCTTTGAAAAAAAAATTGTATTCTTTGGACAAAAATTACACTCTTTATTCTAATAAAGCAAACTAACATCTAACAATGGTATGATATTACCTATGGCGTCTAAACATTATTTGAAGCCTTAGAAGCCTTTGACTGCGATATCGACATCGACATTGATGACTAGGAAGTCGTCGTCAGCTGCAGAAAGAAATTCGACTCGTCAAAAAGATCGACGAGGCTGCGCACTGTTGAGCACCAGGAGAAGCACCTCGACCTTTGCCTTCCCCCTCGCATTCCCATAACCTTCGCAGCCATTGCCGCCTTGATGTCGTTGATTGAGTAGATCGAGACCCCAAGGACGCGGGCACACTATTGTTAAATATTAATTTATATTATTAGAAAAAGAATGCAACTTTTGCAAAAACGGTGCAACTTTCGTCTCAAAAATTACTATTTTTATTTCAAAGAGTGCAACATTGTTCTCAAAGATTTTTTTTTTCAGAAAGTGTAATATTTTTTGAAATAGTGTAACTGTATATTAAGAGTGCAATTTTACCTTTTTGCTCTTCTTTCTTCTTCGATTCTTGGCCTTTCCCGTAACAATAATGATATATATAATGATTTTTCAAGGATAAAAGAAATTTTTTTAATTTTAATTTTTATTTTTTATTCCTCTTTTCGTAAGGAGCTCGCGAAGGGCGGCGACAGCGGCGTCTTCATCCTTGGAAAAACGTAGACGCATCTTCCTTCTCAACCTCACGGGCGACTGTGAACACCATCTCTATCATGACTTCATCGCTTCCATTCTCCGTTCCCACCCACGCCCGCTTCGAGTCCTTTGGCACCGACGTTGGCGGTGCCGACGGAGAAAGAAGAGGTGGCCATCCTCGTTGTTGTTGCTAAGGGCCGAGGAGTCGGTGGAGGAGACGATAAGGGTCAAAGAGGAAAAAAAATGAGAGAAAAAAAAAGACGAACATGAAAAATTCGAAAAGGCGAGGAGAAAGACGAAAGCGTTAAAACAAGAGAGAGAAAGAAAAAAGAATATAGGGTATTTGTAGCGTCCCGGGTATTTGTATCTGAGGCTTGTCGACACGCCCGGAGAGTGTCGGGACAAGTCGGAGTCGTTTTGGCATAAAATGGATGCAAAACGGATTCAACGCGATGCAAGAGTGGAATTCTGACACGGAAATCTACAAAGTATAGGATTTCAGTGTTGAGTACCGGTACCTGGGAGGAGTATCGGTACCCCAGTGAGATTGCGAACTGGATTGCTCTCGGGTTTGCATATAGCTGATGCTGATTACCGGTACCTGATGTTGAGTATCGGTATCAAGTTCGGGTACCGGTACTGCATCGGACTGGTACCAGTACCCAACGCGCAAGACTCCGGGTTGAGGGCCCGAGTACTGATATTCAATTGGGGTACCGATACTCCGGCTGGAAAAATGAGTTGGTAAGGGATAGTTTGGTCTTTTGAAGTGTCGTTCATTCCAATATTAACCCGGCCTTTATATATGCATAGAGAATTTCTGAAGGGTTCTTCTTCTTTTCCTCTCTCTCTCTAGCTGGGGTTCGCTGTTCGTTGGGAAGGCGTGGACCGAGCTCGTTCGGATTCGACGTTTCTCTGGAGGACCGTTCGTCCGCGTGGGTGTCGCAGTTGAGCCGTTGTTGGTCGGGCGAGCACGTGGGTTCCCTTCTAGCCGACGTTGGACGAGCGCTCGAGGTGAGTTAATGTTTACCGAAATCGTTGGATTTTCTTCTAAGTTTAAGATGTGTCAGCATGTGTTTTGGGGCTTTGTTTATCAAGTTAGTAGCTCAAATTCAGAAATTGCATGTTTTATGAAATATGAGTTTTGGAGCATGTTTTAGTAATTTAGACCATTTTATATGCTGAACTTGGAATTGACTTAGGAGAAAACTCGTTAAACCTACACTGTAATTTTTTCGAAAAGTAACCGAAATAGCTGTAGGAGCTGTTGCTCTTTTGTATCACCGACGTTAGTGCGAGGTGGATACCCAGACTAGTGTAGGTTGAGTTTACGCTTGTGCTGGGACGCCGAGCTCGTTTTACAGTTGTGTGTAGACTGTTTTGTACTGTCGTGTGTCGTCGTGGTTGACGGTGGACCCAGATTTGCATCAGATTGTGATAAGGGTACGTGAGCTTTTGTTGTTAGACCAGTTAGACCCTTTTGCATTGATTACAGCCTGTAAGAGCCTGATTGAGTTCGGTAGAGATACGCCTGCATACTCGGTTGGGTCGCACCCACGAATGCCGCTCCAGAGTGAGGCTTTTACTTGCGTTAAGGTCGCAGTCGCCCTATTTTGGACCATTTACTTGGATCGGCCATCCCCGTGGGTCAGTGTGATACATATTTATATCTACAGATAGATTGTGTTGGTTAGCAATAGTATAGTAGCATGTAACTGTAGAATTTTTTTCAGCTTTTCTTACTATTCTTTGTACATATTTCTGTAGACTTAGTGGATGTGCAATTGAGGTCAGTGGCGGTACCTACTGAGGACTACTTTGCTTTGCAGTAGTTCTCACGCCCAGTTGTTGACACATTTTTGCAGAGTCTTCGTCTACGGCTGCTGCTGCTGCTGCTGCTGTTGCTGATTCTGACCGTGGTAAGGGATCGCGAGCTAGATCCCTACCAGCCTTGTCACCGTGCTAGAGGAGTACCCATCAGAGGTAGTTTTAGGATTTTTTTTTTAACATATTATTATGTTATTGTTGTACTCGCTGGAGCGAGTTGGTTAGTGGACTTTTGTATGTACAATGCCCATTTTGTTTTATATATACATGTTTTAGTTCTTACAGTTCGATACACTTGGTTGTGGCTATGAATTATTTACAGGTACAGCAGTCGCTTCGTATACACAAAAAATTTCTATATATACGGGCGAGTCTGTTGGCGTGTCCGAAAAAACATGATAATCTGGGGCGTGTCAGTATTTTGATCAATTTACTAAAACTTCAAACTGACTCTGCAAATCTAAAAAGATGGCCTTTTGGCAAAAAAAAAGTTCAACATTGATGAATTTTTTATGCAAATTTGTATAAAATATTTACAATCTCGAATACCTATCTTCAAATCTTTTGTCATTTGCACTACATATCATAAGTATTAATTATGTACTTAGCATTAAGAATATATGGTTTTTATACGGAAATCAAACATGTGACAAAACGTGCAAAAGATACGAGGTTCCATTTTCGTGCTTTGAAAAAGTTTTTATTGTTGAAGGATAAAAAAATAATAATTATTAGAAGGAAAACACTTAGAAAAAATATCTTACTATTTTCTAATGAGGTTACAAAAGAAATATACATCTAGCAAACTAATACAATCGGTAGTTATGAAGTGCACGCAATCCAAAGAAATCAAAATGTGACCTCAATTTGACCAGGGTGGTTTATTTTATTTTTATTTTATTATTCTATTGTTCAAAACATTAAATGTGATTAGTCTACAATTTTATTTTTATTTGTGCATTAAAAATTTATTATTAAATAGAATAATAAAATTTTTTTTTAATTATCATAGAATATTTCATTTTTTTTAGAACTAGTAAAATATAAGATAAATTATTTGATAGTTCTGTATAACTTTTGAATCGTACTACGAAAAATTAAAATAAGCGAAATTATAAAAGGCAAATTAAAATATACTAAAAAAATATATATTATTTGTACGTTCTGAAAGAAGGTGTATAACTTATATATCTCCATCCAAAAATGTACAAAATCTTTTATATTTAATATTTTTTTAAACAATAAAAAATATAAAATTTTGGCCCTGTGAAGAAGATTTTGTTCCCGCGTGGACAACGAAAGGAAAAAAAAAAAATTTCCATAGATTTTGTTCCCGCGTGGAGAAGATTTTGTAATAAGAAAACAAGGAATTTTTGGCGGCAACTAAATCTCGCAATTTTAATTCATGCCCCCAGATATCCATAGAAAATCTGTATATTTATCGATATGAAAATTATTTCTTATTTAAAAACTTATGAATAAAATAAACGAATATTTATTAAATTATATAGTCATTTTGAGTAATTGGGAAATACGCATGGTTATCAGGTTATCCACATATATAAATTTTAAAAAAAAATTAAAATAAAAAATATCGAATACTTTTTTTATTTTACTCGTTTATAGAAACCTAACAATAATTTCCACCAGCGTCATTTTTTTTTATTATTATTTGTTGTGATAGTTTACGCAATAAGTTAAATTTTAATATTTTATATTTGTTTTCGAAAAATATAAATATAAAAATATAAAAAAAAAATTATTCTGTGGGTAATTTGCCGATGCACAGGTTCGCCCGGTCTAAGCCGCAGCACACCATATGATGATGATGATGCGCGGGGAGAGAAAATGGGACCCACAACAAATCATCGGAAAAGAAAGGGAAAGAGAAAAACTGCAGTGGGTCCCACATAGGGAGGGACCCCACACGGCTTCAATTGATGACTGCAAAGTCAAGTCAACCGTGTTCTTTTCTTGGACCTGGGAACACGTCGGCATCGGAGGACCGAAGTAGGGTGAAGACGTGTCCAACGTATCTGCATTCGAGTCCCTTTTAATTATAATTTTATTTTATTTTATTTTATTTTATTTATTTGTGTGTATTTATTTGATAATATCTTATTCTGTATAAAATTATTCTGTATAATTTAGAAGATAGTCCCATGTTTGTGTTGGAAAAATCTTTCTAATCTTTTATTATAATATTTTAAAAATAAATCTGAAGTTTAATTTCAAATTTAGAAAAATTTCAAGAAAGAAAATAAATAATAAATACTGTAAAAAAAAGGTTTAGATAAGGCCTGTGGATCGAGACGTGCAGAGTACTGTTCTAAAAGCGAAATTGCCCCTCTACGTGCGAGGCTTCTTGATAATTACTTACAGCGATACAACGACCACGTTCCACCCCGTCGGCACGATTTCAAGGTAGCGCAAAACAAACCCAACAAGTTTCAGATGTAGAAAAGAAAACTCCGCGAAAATCGACGGAAAAGATTAATAGTGAGAAAGTAGTGAAAGACGAGATAGAGTTTAGGTATGCTTAGATTTTTCAATAAACCCACGTAACCTTCTTCAATATTGATAATTAGGGTGAGAATCTTATTTCAACGTATCAAATTCATGTAAAATAAATCCGTGTAGAACAAGATAAGTCTAATCTTATCTCAACGCCTATTAAAACCTATTAATAATTATTGGACTCCCAAGTAAAGCCTATTAATAATTATTGGACTTCCTTAACAAGTTTTAAACCATAAAAATCTAATAAAATCTAATAGTTTGATATCGTGTTTTTTTTTTAATTATTAATTTTTTTATAATTTGATGTGTAAGAATTTTTTTTTTTTTGTTTTGCTGGCTAGTTTATAATGTGCCTAACTTAGAAATGAATGATGACTTGTTTTACAAAAGTTTTAGAAATAAGAAAGTTACTTTTACAATTTATTTTTTTATTGCCAAGTAAATATTCGAATGGAATTGTTGTAATCAAGTCAGTATCCACTCCTATTCTGTTTTGATATATAAAATTTTATTTTAAAAAATAAAAAATAAATAGGGAAAACTTTAAATACCCCCTTGTGGTTTCACTTTTTTTCACTTTAGTACCCTATGGTTTAAAGTGTATCAAGTTAGTACCCTGTGGTTTTGCACTTTTTCACTTTAATACCTGTGGTTTAAAGTGTATCAAGTTAGTATCCTGTGGTTTCACACTTTATTACTTTAGTACCCTGTGGTTTCACACTTATCACTTTAGTACCCTGTAGCTTAAAAATCATAGGGTACTAACTTGATACAAAAATAAAATTATAGGATACTAACTTGATACAAAAATAACCACAGAATACTAACTTGATACACTTTAAACCACAGGGTATTAAAGTGATAAAGTGAGAAACCACATGGTACTAATTTGATATACTTTAAAGTGTAGAGTACTAAAATGAAAGAATGTAAAACCACAAGAGGGGTTTTTGAAGTTTTCCCAAATAAATATGATGCCCTATGAGATTTTAGAGTTTAGTTTTGTTTCCAAAAAGCCTTAACATTTATGATTAGATAGGATAGTTTTATTTATAAAATAATTTATCTTAGTTGAAAACGTAAGTTAGGCTTACTATGATATTGAGATCTATCTAACGTTATTAGACAAATGGAGTTGAAAAAAATATATATAGGGATATGCTTCTTCTTTCTCTGGTGGGAAAGCAGAAAGTATATTATAACCGATAATATAACCGACTTATTGCGATATGCGGAACGCAATATTACTTATGAAAACAAATATGGTATTTTTTCAACGTATTTTCTTACCGCACGTAATGCAATCTCCCCGCAATCCCAAACGAAGCTTTAGTCAACTATTTTATTCCACTTCAGATATTTGATTGTACTCTTATTAGTTTTCAACTATAATAAAAAATTCTCATATTTAAAAGAGTATCATCGGATTACATATTTTCCCACATCCAAATAAGCACGAACTATTTAGGTCTTGTTCAAATGTCCAAATATATTATTTGGTATATATATATTTTTGAATTTAGTTTATAATATTATATTTAGTAGATTGAAAGTGTGATCAAATATCTAAAATAAAAAATAAAGTCAACTTTCTAGGTCTTTTTTTTTTAACACGCCGTTTAGTTGTATATATATAGTTGCAACTACAGTGCAGTTGTAACTGCATATAGATGCAAATTCGATGTTTAATTTGATGTATTTAACTCCAGCTATTGGAGTAGGAACTATAGGAAGAGGCCCAACTGCAGCAGTTAAAAATACGCCGAAATTAACTGCAGTTTCAATTGCAGTAATTGGAAAGAGTAACTTTAAACAAAATGTATGCTTACATTCTTAATTATTTTTTAAATATATTTTTTTTTACATTATTGATAATTTCATTATCATATATATAAAATGATAAAATTTTAAAAATTATTTCTCAACTATATGTAACCAAATAAATTATTTATAGTTACAACACTTTTTACTACATCCAACCAAATAGGATGCATGTAGTTACAACTACTGCATTTTCAACTCATGTCTCCAATTACACTGCATTTATAATTACATCAAACCAAACAGCCGTAAAATAAATTATAAAATATTATATTGTTAGATGTTTCGAATTCTGGAACCACAAGATTTTCTAACACTATTCTGATTTGTTTATCCCATTAATTTAAATTTAAATTATGCTTAATTAATCTTTTTGAGATTATTTCTAACCGGTTGTGTTAGTATTTAGTTACTATTATAAATATACCATTTATTCTATTGATGAGATGGGAAAGAGTATTTGTATATTATTTGGATTAGAATTTTATGAGAGAGGCAAATTTTGTACACTATGTTGATTAAAATAATAAAAATCTCTACTGTGCCTTCAGCAGTGGACGAAAGACAATGGTCGAATCATATAAATATTTTTATGTTTTAATTTTCTTCTCTTTTTTAATCCTCTTTCGATATTTTTGCGCCCGATGAATTAGATCTTTTTCGTTTTTATTATATAACAAACTGGTATCATAGAAAATTTTATATTGGTGTAAGTTGCGGCTTTCTAACAATATCCTATCAAATTATAAATATCGAACCTTTTAAGAAGCAAAAATCAAACACCTTACTTCAATATAAAAAATCTTCTTACCATACATATTATCTTTGGATAACTTATTACCACATCTAAACAGTGTCTCAATGTTTAAAAATTATAAGTATTGGCATCTAATCTTTTAATTTATTTGATTGAAGCCATTAAATACTATTCCGGTAGAAAACTGAGACTCATTAATTACTTATTTAAATAGAATCATAGATGCATGAATTGTACAAAATATGGTAATTAAGATAGTAATTAATGTAAAACGCATTCAAATTTTAAAATGAATGAGTCATCAAATAATTCAAATCAAATAAATTAAAATATTAGATAGAAAAATTAAAAGTTTTAAATATTAGATAATTAGATCAAAATAGGTCATAGCTCTCCTATGTTCCCCACATTTTTACCAGAAGTTGTTGGGCGTACATGTATATAAATTGCTTAATTACGCTATATATGCTATATTCTATTTATTTTTATTTTTTTTTTTCGTTTTCTATATTATATCTTTTCTTTCAAAGGCACCAGTAATTTTTGAACTATACAATAGGTTATTTTCATTTACTATTTGATAATATATGTTGGGTCAATTCGGCGCGGACAGCTGGTAAGCCGGGACTACATCCATGATCCATGTCAAAACGGTGGACCGGGAGCATATAAGACGCGCCAGAAGATATGAGCCGCGTTTGTTCAAAAAGTTGTAACAACCGTAAGCGGTTATGAGCAGTTCCAATCGGCCGAAGGTGGTCCTCCAAATCAGGAGATAGTGGCCGATCGTGCAGTGACGATAACTGAACGCAAGGGCAACTTTATAAATAGGCATACGGCACCCTGAAAAAGGGTCTTCGCCCCTGCGCACAAAAGACCATCTTTATTTCCCTGCAATCTTTCTTCCTCGCATTTATTGCTTTTTTCCTAGGAGTAGTTCTTGTAACTTAGATATTCGGAGTCTGTCTGCCCTCTAGGCATCACTCCCTTGAAGAATACACTTGGAGTCTGTCTGCCCCACCGGCATCACTCCCCTGCTCTTGTACTTTTTCATTTTCTATTCAATAGAAAGTAGCATTCGGCTATTCAGGCCGGCCAGTACTAGCCGTTCGGCTCATCTTTCAGTCGAATTCTGGGCTTCCCCTCTTCATTCGGCTCATCCCGCCGAAGCGAGTTTACCGTAGAGGTTTTCGAACCCGGCTGATTCGATCCCTCATCGGCTGAATCGTTTGATCCGTCGTGGGCGCAAACTTCGAGGGTCACCATCTGCGGCCGCTCATCATCCCAACGTTCTTCCCGAGGAGAATTCTTGACCGGGTCAAGGGTCGGCACCTTCGGCCACCAACAATATATATTTTTTTTATTCAAAATATATCTAAATTAACTTGTTTACCCCAAAATCGATATTGTTTATCTTGTTCACGGCAAAAGTTTGTAACCCTATAAACCGAAAACCCAAAATAAACTTCCAAGATAGATTTATTTAAGCACAGATAGATTTGATTGATAGGGAGTCGTGAATAACAAAGTGACACGCGTCGTTCACGAGATCAAGAATAAATTGCGTCCATTAAATTCTATATATATATATTGTCGAGGGTGAGAGTACGTCTCCTACGGTTTGGAAAGTACGGAGATTTTTATATTTATAAATTATTGTTTATAATAAGATATTTGATTCGTCGACGAACGGCTGCGTTAAGTATGATCTATGCAATTAGAACAATTCAAAATCAAATTTTATAATTTTTCGACATCATTTACTAAGGGATCAAAGTATTCCAAAAATAACTATTTTAATTAAAGGCAGGTGTGGTACGTTTATAAGTTCTATAGTGTAGAAGAATTCAAATAATATGAAAGTTTAATAAAAAATTATACGTAACATCAAGAGCGAGAATGAATACTTCTGATTTGAAATTTGAGTCTTTTATCACTATTTTTTTATGAGATTTCTATTTTTAACTGTTCATCTTGAGACTACTAATTCACTAGGCAAACGAAATCAAAATATTATAAAATTTGGTTTCTAAATGATTTTAATAAGGTAGATTATGCCTAACGAAACTAATCGTCGAATTAAATATCTACTAATCAAAAATAACTTATAAATACGGAGAACTCTGTATTTTTTTAAGTGCAGGAGCTTTGCTTTATGTCAATTACTAAAACGTATATTTTTGTGCATCACACTTTTCCACAAGACAATATGAAAATTACTAAAAAGTGTGCTAAATATTGCCTTTATAACAAATTTTAGTTTCTTCATAGATATAGCTAGAAATATCATGCAATGTACCAACTATAAAAGACATTTTTGTGAGTGCCTTCTCAAACAATATTAAAATTTAAGTTAATTATTTGCTTATATCATTATTGTTGGGAATCTGGTACTCGCCCTAATATCAAATTTTGAGAATCCGTGACTCACTCTAATACAGAGCGCTGTTGGTCAAGTATCAATTATTGGGATTTCGCAACGAAAGCGTCAAATTAAGTTTTTACTATAAATTCGTCTCCTCAGTAAAACCTGGTACAACCACAAAATATGAAAAATCAAATAGAAAAAAATATGTTGGTAAAAAAAGATTAACTAAATAAGAGAAAATTATATCTGATTCCTCTTTTATAATAGAATAGTTCAATCCGACCTTTTTTTTTAATCTCTCTCACTCTTTTTTTGTTTTCTATAAATTTGGAAAACCTCTCTCTCATCTTATGCATCCATGCACAAGGTAAACTAATGATCCACGGCTACAAAAACTGCACACGTCCTCTTGTATTCATGCAGTAGGTGCATCTAAAATCATGAATATTTTGGTCGTCTTATATGGGTGTGGCTAATCTGTACCACCACGAGCAAAATAATAACACCTATACGATATTTATAGATTACATCAAAAGCTACCACAATCCTAGTCTAATTAGATTTCTACTCTAAGTAATATTTAAATCTTAATACTTTAACTTTAACGGATTTAAATATTAATTCTAATCAAACTAGGATTCAACTACAAAACTAATCAAATCCTAACAAAATGTTGTTTATTCAAAATGAAGAACTGACATCTACGTGTGTGCATGTTGTGCTTCAGTTCTTCGATTCTTTCTGCGGAAACGAGAATGGTAGGCAGGGAAACCATCATAGTAGTTGCAACAAATCGTCAAGCATGTAGGAAGCTTGTGCCTTCAGCTTCAGATTTAAAGTACATAGATCCTTAAATAACTCTTGATAATAAGGCCTACAGGAAACTTTTTTTGGAAAAAAAAAAAAAGGACTTTAATGAACTTGAAAGAACTTCTCTTTTTTCTTTTTTTTTTTCTTTTTTTTTTGTTTTTTTGCTGAAAGAAGGTAATTTTATTGGATCGATAGATAATGTGGAAGCTAAGAATGTGTCAATTTATTAAATCTAATATCATGCTATGTATTCTTTCTTTTTAACAACTTTAACAGTAATTACGTACAAATTAATTTTGTAACTAAAGTTTCGTTTGGGATTGCGAAGAGATTACGATACGTACGGTAAGAAAAATATTTTATTTGTTTCCGTACGTAATATTGCATTTCGCATATCGCAATGAGTCGGTTACGATATATTTTCTACAGTTTATTTTATCTAATTGCGTCAGATAGATTTCAATACCAAACTAAGCATAAGTTTTATCGAAAAGCATTTGTTAAAAGACTACTATTCTTCTTTCATTTTTATTAGGCCTATAGATTTTGAAGGATAGAACTCCAGACGTACGTGGAACGATAATCACTTATTAGCCCCTACAACGGGTGACTACGAGCTGTTGTAACATAGTTAAAACCTTAACATTTGACAAGTTCGTTCGTACTTGAATACCTATTTTGTCGGTAATTAACTTGGTCTTCAATTCGTCATCAACTGAAGCGCTTACACGATCAAACTTCTTACCTTGTAAGGCAAAAACTCATCTGAGTTTCAAAATTTTCCTTTTTTCACCCTTTTTTAAGGTAATTTTTTTTAAAAAAAAAACCTTCGATGTATATCATTTCAAGCAGAACTGTTGAACAATATATATATATATAGATCGAGTTGAGCTGTAATGCTATCGGTAGCAAACAGTCTTCATTGTCACTCATTTGTTTTTTATGATAGAGCCTCTAAATGGACGATCAATACGGTTGAACATGATCTATACAACTTGAAGTATCTGGAAACTAAATTTCATGTTTTTGTTGATATTGTTCTCTTATTCATCAAGTGGACACAAAAATAAACGGGTGAAAATAAATATCCTCTAAAAAGTGATGATAAAAATTTTGTAATTCAATATAGTTAAGATTATTTTTGATAAAATATCTGAAATAAACAAGGAATACATACATAACTATTGCGTACAAGCAAACATTTCTTCATGATTTGTGTAAGGTTTGGTGGCTACTACAAGATATTTCTTGTCTCGACTTGTATATTCTTTAATTCTATTTAGCAAACCATAGTCAATTGTCCAAATATATATATATATATATAAGCGTATAAGAATTTCGACAATGACAGACGGAATCCAAAAAGGAATAAAATAATATTCCCTACGAATGGTTATAATTAATTTGTTAAAAATATCTCAAATAAAAATTAACGGTTATGATCAATCTATTAAATATAAAATAATATTCCCTACGAATGGTTATAATTAATTTGTTAAAAATATGTCAAAAAATTTGTTAAAAATATCTCAATAAAATTAATGAGTATCGACTAATATTTAAATATAAAATAATATTCCCTACGAATGTTATAATATAATTTGTTAAAAATTAATATCAAATAAAATGCACGGTTAGATGCAAATCTATTAAATTTCTACTACATATAAAAATCTATTTCTATAAAATGTTATGATCAATTTGTCAAATAAATATCTCAAATAAGAATAGTTTATAATCAATCTATTAAAAAATAAGCATTCGATCCATCTTAAATTCAATTCTATGAACGATTATAATAATTTGTTAAAAAATATCTCAAATAAAACAAAACGGTTAGATCAATTTATTTAAAAAATAGCATTGTTTATTATCTATTTACGGCATTAAAATTTAAAATTTGAGGGCCTTAAATTATGATTAAAATTGTAATTATCCTCTATAACTCAACAAAATTTGAATTAATAATTAATTTTATTGTATCTACAACACAACCGTGGATCAAAATTAATTTTAAATTTTAACTACAAAAAATATGTAACCATAATTGAATAGAGAGACGTTCTAAAGTATACAAGAACACAATAAACTTTAAAATCAAACATACAAACAACATCACACCACAGTATATAAAAAAGTTCATGTAACATAAATGAAAAGAAGCACGGTAGGGCCAACACCACCTATAACCCTAATCATACAACTAATAAACTATAAAAAAAACCCTATCAAATTTGTAAACTCCCTAACTACTTTATTGTAAATTTGGATATAATAATGTAAAATTTTATATTGATTTGAAATAAATATACAATAAATTGTTATAACCCCCATGACCATTTGCCCCTAATTCAAACTAGTCATAATATCAATTAAGTCCCTCGTACTTCCGAACCCGTACGGAGCACCTCGTGCTTAACGTTTGTTAAATTCGAGAGAGAATGACCTCACGAATCGAATCATCAGACCACCATACACGGCCCCCAACCCCCACCACCCATAACACCCCCTCTGAATACTAAGTTCGATCTATCATATTGAAATATTAGAAAGCTAAATTTTCATCATTTTTTGAGCATCATTTATCACGCGATCAAAGGTCTGCAAAATGACTATTTTAACGGCCGATGTATACGACATTCTACTATCACGCTACAAACCGCGTGCTAACAAAGTATCCAATATAGACTAAAATCATTAATATAAGAAAACTATATCAACTAACTTATATCAAACAACTCATAGCAAGCAATACCTCCCCGACTTCCTGAAACTTTGACGTCGTTCTCATCCCCACTCATCTCCTTCTTCACTCAAATCCTATCACTCATCGGCCGTCCCATGTTTGAGCTACTCGTGGCTATACATAGGAAGTCATTAAAAAATTATGAATTTGGTTTCTAGTATTCTAATAGAGTAATACATGTCTAACTGGAACTGATCGGCCGAATTGGTGTCGCTATTATTGAAAACAATAATTACAAGTACGCACCCTCGGCTTCCGTACTTTTCGAAAGATAGGAGCTTATTATATTATATATATAGTATATATATATATATATTATATTAAATATATATTAAACTATATATACTATATAGAGTGAGCTACTATGCTATTGGAACCACGGCGCCTTCCGTCTTCCAGCTCGTTTTCGATGTTGCGAACTTTTTCGAATCGTCGATCGTCCTCCGTTAAACTTGATCTAGAGTATTTTTGGAGTACCTAGGAAAATAAATTTTATTATTTTTCGATATCATTTGCACTAGTCACCAAATAATGCCATCCAAATCCCCCCAACCAATTTCAATGACGAGTGAGCCGTTGCCAAGTTTACGTGTAGAAACTATCCAATCACAATGAAATTTTTGAATAGAAAATTGTTTATACTATACTACAACACAAGAACCAACTCTCTTGATTTAAAATTTTCACATGTTATACCCTATTTACATTTTGTAAGATTTTCTATTCTTCACGCCGTTGATTTTGAGCCCCTTCGTTCACTTAGGACAAAATGATTCGTATAAATCATAAAATTTATTTTCTAGATACTTCAAATACTCAGATTAAGTTTAACCGGAGAGCAATCGACGATTCCGAAAGTCGCAACATCTGAAAACGAGCTGGAAGCACGGGAGGCTCCGTACTTTCGATAGCATAGTAGCCTCACTCTATATATATAATAATAAGTATATATAATATATATAATAGTAGAGCGGGCTGTGTGCTCTCAGGAGAACGGAGCTCGTCCGTGCTCCTGAGGCCGTTTTCGATGATGGTTTTCGAATCGACGATCGTCCGTTAAACTTGAATGTAGCGTAATTTAAAGTTTTCTGGAAGAGATAATTTTTGCGATTTTCGATATGCATTTACGTAGCAATCGAACGGTATTCAAAATCAATAGTTTTAACTGGCTGAAATAAAAATCTTATAAAAAGTGATGATATTAGCACTTAAAATTTTCCGATCAGAAATAATGATCTGTGTTGTATCGTATAAAAATCTTTCTATCAAAATTTCAGGACTGAATTTGATACTTCTACACCGTTAAACTATGAAAACGGCAGATATCAAATCCATTAAAATTATGGAACTTATTGAAATGCCTTTGATCACTAGGTAAACTCAATATCGAAAAATTTATAAAAATTTATTTCTAGCAACATTCAAATGCGCTAAATCAACGTCTAACAGAGCCGATCGTCGATTCGAAAATTTTCCTCATGTCTGAAACCCGGCGCTACAGAGCACGGAGGCTCCCGTGCTGCACTGAGAGCAAGCAGCCCTGCTCTCTCTCTCTCCCCATCCCCATCTCACTCGTCACAGTCACCGCCCGTTGCCTTCCCCCCACCACCCCAACCCGCCCCTCGACCGCCCCCCACCCGCTCGCCCGCCGCTCCCTCTCCCACTCCCCCTCCTTCTCTCCATCCCGCTCGTCCTCTCATCTTCTCTCATCTCTCTCTATTATAATATATATATATATATACTATATATACCTATAAATTATACGAAGTAGGCTCGAATAACTTTTACAAATATCCGCCAAGTAATACTTTGTGGTTTTTAGCCATTGGATCTACTTTTTGATTACTAATAGTCCTTGGATCAAACACTATTCCACCTACCACCACCTACCACCACCTACCACCATCATCTCAACCTCACATCTCTCCATCCAATGGCTAAAAACACACAAGTATCACTTGGGTGATACTTTTACAAGTATTCTAGCTCTACTCTATATATATATATATATCAAGGCGATCTTCTTAAGTTTTAGGAAGTTCCATTTGTATTCTTGCGTTGCTTGTCCTTATTATTGTTGAATATGTTATCAAAATATCATTGTTTACTAGCTCAAATTTTTGGACAATTATGCATGTTTCACATTACTTTAGTAAAGTATACAAAGCAGGAGGTCCTGATTTTGAATCTCACCAAGTATCTAATTTCCATTGATATCTCTTGTTGAGTCCAAATATGAAAATTAACTGTTGAATATACATTGAGTTCAAATTTCAACATGCTTCTAATTTTTATTAACTTTCTCTTCTCGAGCCTAGATGTAGGAGATCCTAAGTGCGAATGTCACGAGACTTCCTCAGTTCTACTCTTGAGCCTAGATATATATATATGAGGAGGAGCTAGCATTTAATAGACATTTGAGTTCAAATCTCATTATACTTCTGATTTCTATTAATTTCCTCTTCTCGAGCTTAGATGTTGGAGATCCTAAGTTCGAATATCATCAGACTCGCTAAGTTCTATTAGTTTCCTCATTTTAACACCAGATATGAGGAGTGTTGAATATACATTGAGTTTGAATCTCATCATACTCCTAATTTCTATTAATTTTCTCTCCTCAAGCCTAGACATAAGAGATCTAGGGTTTGAATCTCATCAGCCTTCTAATTTCTATTAATTTTCACTTCCTGAACCAAAATGTGAGAAGAAATATTGAATATACATTGAGTCAGTCAAATCCCACAAAGTTTTAACTTTTATTAACTTCCTCTTCTCGAGTCCATTCATAGAAGGCCCTGCCCTGAGTTTGAATCTTACCATGCTTCTAATTTCTGTTAATATTCTCTTCTCGAGCCCAGGCACGAAGAGGAGCATTGAATATACATTGAGTTAAAATCCTACAAGACTTGTAATTTTTGTTAACTTCCACTTCTCGAGCCCATATTTGAATTCATTTGGCTTCTGATTCTTGAGCCTAGGCATAAATAGCAGTGTTGAACATATATTGAGTTCGAATCCCACAAGGCTTCTAATTTTGATTAATTTCTTCCTCTCGAGCCCAGAGGTGAAAAGTAATGTTGAATATACATTATCAAAATGCTATGCTACTTTTAACATGGTGTCTGAGCAAGTCTAGAATGATCATAATATATTCTAATCAAGTTACAGGCACCAAAAATAATGCAAAAAAAGTATTAGCACTCATGAAATGAGTGTGAGGTTAATTAATAATCAGGATGTGAATTTTCATCAAATTTTCTTGCTATTTTTTTTTCCTGTCTAACGCACTCATGCACCCACATATGTACAATTAACCAAACAATATTCAAATCGAGGAACCGACCGTCCCTAGAGCAAGTGGCAAAGGGCTTGGTGGTTAGTACCCGAGACCCAAGTTCGAATCCTAGTTAATTCACATTTCCAGCTAAATTTATTTCTAAATGAAATAAACGAAGCGGGTAGTGCGCGTGCTATCTATCTCTCAAAAAAAAAAAAAATTCAAATCGAGGATAGCTTCTAGCTAGAAAACTTAATTTAAACCGAATCCCAAATGCAAGTGCTATTCCGAATTCAATGGTTTCAATAAATTTCCTACAGTCACTATAACAGAATTAGGTTATAGGAACACATGTTTGGGACACTTTTGAGTAAGTGTCTCATTTATACTAAAACTTAAAAACACATCTACTAATGCCTAAATATAAAGCTCAATCCAACCAAAAATAAAAGGTTACTCTACTTAACCCACCACACCCAGTCCATTTGGCCCGATTACAAACAGAAAAGAAAAAAAAAAAGAAAAATCAATTACCATCTTTTCTTCTCTCTTCACTCAATCCACTGAAATTCTAGACGAAGAGTCTTTACTGTCGTCCTTCTCCACCACCGCAGTCAACGAGATAGAGTTTCGGCGGTTGCTAAATACTTAAATAAGTGTTGGTAAATTAGCAGCACTCTTTTAGGTTATAGCGACACTCTTTAACTGTCACTATATACCTAGCGACCCCACATATAGCAACATTTTTTAAAAGTGTCGATAATTTTAGTTAGCAGCACTTTTTTGACATGTACCTATATTTAAAAGTGTTGCTATAGATCGTTTTTATTGTAGTGAGTAGTTTGCTGGGAAAGATCAAAGAAAGAACGCGTTCTTCTTCCGCAAAATATTCTTCTAATAATACCAAATGCTATTTTAGCAGTTAACCAACATTATTATATATAGTAATCTACAACTTTAAACGGATTAGTATTAGTCTAAACTAAAATTCAAAGCCCGTAGTACGTACAAACCAAGAATTAATATTTTTTTTATAAGTAATTATAAGAAATATTATATATATAGGCCGGGCGCGTATAAATTAATTATCTACACGTAACCCCCGCAAAAATATTTCAAGCAACAACTTCAACACATTTACAACGACTTAAATAGCTTCAAAGTTTTATGCATTTGACCATCACATATATAGAATATTCCTTTGAAATTCCCTAGCATCTAATGCCTCTTACTTTTCTGTGATCTTTTGATATATATCCACACAAAATATATAGACAAAGTTGGTTGTTTCAACTATCGAATGGTATCAGAGAGTGAGATTTTGAGTTCAAATTTTCTTTTAAATTTAAACAGAGGTGTGATGCAAAGTATTGAGTTAATGTAAAATATTCAAATGTCATCATCAAGCAAATCCTTAACCTGTATTTGGATTAAATGAATTCGCCTTAGAGGTAGCGCAAAACAAATACTTAGCCTTTGTTTTAATTTTCATATGTCTCTCATTGCCATGCATTTTGTGTTCAAACCTAAATAAAGGCGCTGCTATTATATATTTATATATATGTCACCTTCAACTTGGGCTAGCATATACGTTTTTTTTGGTTGTCTCATAGCGAAGGTGTTCTCACACAAGCCAAATTAAACCTAACAAGCATAAAAATAAATATACATGATTAAAAGGAGTTAATATAATAATAATATAATATATCTTCTTTTTCTTGTAACACTTTGCTTTGACGTTCGTGATACTTAATTTATCATGCGAAGGGAGTACGTCGTCACTGGTAACGCGGTTTGCTCTTTCCATTGCGTCGTATCATCTTTTAGGGTCTGTTTGGTTCGAGTTATGTAATATTACAAACTATTTTGATATATCCAGGCATTTTAGATTTTGGCGTGAGATTACTACTAATGCTGTATTAGAGCGTTTGGTTTAATACAGTAATATAATACTAGATTACAGTATTTATAGCATTAATATGTTTGGTTCAGTTTATAAAATTTAGTAATCCTGACATAAAAATATAGTTTTTTTCAAAATTGTCCTTGTTGTGGTCATTTGAATATTATTTTTTACGGAAATGACGAATAAAGGGAAGGAGATCGTGATGATTACTTGGGAGGACGACGCAATAGAAGATGATAGGTATTCATGAGAGAGAGAGAGAGAGAGAGAGAGAGAGAGAGAGGGCCCGGGGAAGGCGAGAGAGAGATGAAAATAATACTGTTAATTAGATTTTGGATTGTTGGAGGGTAAAATTGTCATTTTACATAATATGTAGTATTAACGGGTTTCAGTAATGCAAGATACACGACCCCCCTCCCGTTAATATTTTCGATGTAATTCTACTCGATTTGTAATGCTACATTAACGGCTAGATTACATAGCGGATTAACCAAATACAGTTATCTTGACAGGATTGCCTGTAATCCTGCCAGGATAACTCGAACCAAACGCACCCTTATATTTTTGTGTCAAATTATGCATTATTATGTGCCTAACATTTAGAAATAAAAATGGAAACTACCTTAATTGAGTGGTATATATAAAAAAGGATCGATGTACAACGTACGAATCTCGTGCATGTGGCTATTTTAGTTAATTAATCAATGTCCTTGTACATTCAGTGCATTCGATTCGTAATTAAGGTAAACCTTGAACAAAATTTGGCGGAATTTTCTCAACAATTAATAACGAATAAACTTTGAGACAGTACAATACAATGGTGAAAATTATGATTATCAATGTTATTCACAAAATACCATACAATATGGTGATCATAATAATAATAATGCATATATATATATATATATATATATATATATATAGTCCGGCCGGGATACTATCGATAGCATCAAGGATTTCATGCTATCGACTTTTTTACTGTTAGATTTAACCCTTTGATTATTTTTACCCGTTAGATTATACTATTCAACCAACCACTCACTCAACCCTAGGAGGCCACATCATTCTAATCACACATTTCTCAATCCAAGAGCTAAAAAACTAATAGCACCAATAGCTTGGTGCTATTGATAGTATTCCAACCTAGTTCAATATATATATAGTGAAAAATATGTCTGAATAAAAATAGATAATTGATAGTCTTAGTCTTAGGAAATCTCAAGTTAATTATTCCTTTGTTAAAATAGGGAAGAGCCTTATATATGCCTTATTAATTTCGTAGTTAATTATTGTTAATTTGACTTGTCATGTTTCTTAATTCTTTGATACTTTGGAAATCATGTGAAAACATACAAATGAGTTATTAAAATACTTGATCTAAGAAATAAGTAGAATATCATTTTAGGTATTCGATCACTTGTGAACACTCCGCTAATAAAAGTGTAGCGGTGTTGACGTACATGCATGTAGTAATAGGCTCAAAATTAACTAATTATAAGCTTGATATCTTTTTTTTTTGGTTAAATGAGTTATGTAGACTTTGAGCAGGAATTTGATTTCGATCAACTGGTTTCATATATAGCCGATAATTCAACGATTGACTTAGTGGCTTCTGTGGACATGGCGGGTGGGCTAGCTCTTATCAACTTACGAAGAGCGCGAAAGTACAAAGAGCCAAATTTCTAAGGTTAGGGCTAAGAGCGACACGGGCGTAAGCCGCATTGAATGAAAGAAAAGAATAAGAACGAAAAAAGATGACATACGAAAACTCAGTTCTTTGACAAATACAAAGTATTATTATTCAAATCTCAAAATCTGAATTACATTAACTGTATGTCATATCTATATACGAGGCAATACTTGAAATTCTGCTAAACAAATATAATAAATTCTAATATATCTCTAAGTCTAATCAGATTAAAACTAATCAAGTAATGGGACTAAAATTAAAAAAAAAGAACTTTTCGGAAATAACCTAAAAATGCAAAAATGGAGGTTGAAATAATTGAATTTAGGTCCCAAATTCGGCCGGAATAGTTGCGCAATTTGACGAATAGATCTCGAAAAGTATTTTCCAAATTTAAATTACATGCTGAAATTGAGCGAAAAGATATAACCGTCTAAAAATTTCTCACGAGAAGAGTGAAAATTATCCGAACTCAACAAAATTTTCGGCTTAATTTAGTCGAGTTACGTTTTTTCTGAAACTCTAACATCAAATTGGCCGCATAAAAAATCAGTAGTTTGACATGTAATTAACTATGATGAGTGCGTGTACAGTGACTCATAAAGAGCTCTATGGGCGTGTCTCGGAGAAGAGAGTCAAGAGTGTGCAATTCTTTGAGGCTATTGTGAACTCGAAACGAGCTGAGTAAATGTTATTACGAGTCCCCTCCTGCTCAAAATTTCTTTGTCTTTTGGCTCTCGGAGCACCCTGTGCCACCTTTTCACTTGACCATAGATAGAGATGTCAACGGGTCAGATTCGGAACAGATTATTAAAAATCCAAACCCGAACCTGACTCCAAACCCGAGACCCGAACCCGAACCCGAACCTGACGGGTTTTAAAAATCCATATCCAAACCCGAACCCGACCAAAAATCCGAAACCTGAACCCGAACCCGAAAATTTGAACCCAAAACAATTATTTCTATTTTCAATATTTCAAAATATATTATATTAAATCTAAATTTTTAAAATACAAATTCGAACATAACATCAAATATATATATATATATATATATATATATATATATATATATATATTATATAATACAAAATAAATTCGGGTTCGGGTCGGGTTCGGGTTCGGGTTTGGTTCGGATACAATCAAAATCCATATTCAAATCCATATCCGTCGGATTTCTATTTTTTATATCCATATCCATCGAATATATCTGTTTCATTCGGATTCGGGTTCGAATAAAATTTCAGATATCCATACTCATTGACAACCCTAACCATGGAAGTTGAACTAAACTACCAGTTGGCACCGTAATTTTTTACGCCAACAGTATGTTCAAAATAGCTCGTAAAAAATTTGAAACATGTGCCTGCAGTTCTTCCAAAAATAAAGAATTGAGTGCAAGGGCTGGGAATTATATGGTACAAATATGATAAGATGATATTGTTAGGAAGAGTCCGGCTACTATACTATCGATAGTGTCAATTTATTAATACTATCAAGTTTTCTGCTGTTAGATCTACTTTTTGATCATTTACACCGTTAGATTATACTATTCAACCAACCATCCACTCAACTCTACTATCATACCAACCGCACATTCTTTCGTCCAACGGCCGAAAACTCGATAGCACTATGTGATTGATACTATCGATAGTATAGTAGCATAATTCTTATTAGGAATTCACATAAGATCAGAACAAGCTTTCATTTTCAAATTGACAAACTTTTTAATCCCGTTAGTAAGAGATTTTTATTACAAAATAAATAAATGCTTGACTAAGTTTTGTGATAAAAAGGAAAAAAAATAATTTAAAACTACTTAAACTTTCACGCAATATTAGCTTTTTATACGAAATTCAAAAAATTTAAGTAAGTAATACCATTTGAACAGTTATTTTGTTACAATCAACAAACTTTCATAAATTTTCTCCACATTATCTAGTTGAAAATTGTAAGCTAATGTCAATTTACACACAAAAAAAATAAGCAAAGAAAAATATTTATCCACATGAACTTAAAAAATATGAAATAATTATGTTTCGAACTTGAGATCCCAAATACCAATCATCAAGCCCTTAATCAGCAGTGCTAAGTATATTAGGTGTTTCAAATAAACCAAGTAGTTGATTGCGATAAATTGATTGTTAAGATGATAAATTTAATGGTTAGCAATTTAAATTGATTCTCCCCACATTATGAGAATGTATTAAGGCCTGGATAAAGAAATTTCAAAAATCTTTAGTCAGCCCGGTTGATATAACACATTTACAATTTAATGTCTTGCAATTATTCATTTGTTATCTTATAGTTCAAAATGTAAATTCTTATTGGAAAAACTTGCTATTCAGTAGAGTAACAAAATGCATTTGCTATCTCATTTGCTGTCTCATTTGCTATATTTTGAGAAGTATCTTTCTTATTTGCTATCTTATAGTTCAAAATGTAAATTCTTATTGTAAAAACTTGCTATTCAATTGAGTAACAAAATGCATATGCTATCTCATTTGCTACCTNCTATTCAATTGAGTAACAAAATGCATATGCTATCTCATTTGCTACCTTATGAGAAGTATCTTTCTCATTTGCTATCTTATAGTTCAAAATGTAAATTCTTATTCTAAAAACTTGCTATTCATTAGAGTAAAAAAATGCATATGCACTGACAGTCCTTAACGCGTGCACCAAAAATATTTGATGGTTGATATCAAAAGTATTAATTTCGAAGTATAGTTGCTTCACATTTTCAGCTCAAATTATTTAAAAAAAAAACCTAAACAAATCGAATAATATTCTATCTTTGTCTCCAAAAATAAAATAAAATAAAATAAAATAAAAAACAAAATGTTACGTGCATTTTTTGAGCAATAATTGCAACTTCACTGTAGTGGTAACTATATGTAAATCTAATGTAGTGTTTGATTTAATGTATTTACATCCAATTATTGCAGTTGGAATTATGCAAAAAGGTTCAATTACAACAGTTGGAATCACACTCGACTTGACCAATTGCAGTTTCAACTATAGCATTTAAAAAGAGTAATTTTAAATAGAGGATGATTTATTTATGTAATTATCTTATAGATATATTTTTTTCTACATTAGATGTAAATTTATCACCTTATATGTATTTGATAAAATCTGATAAATACAGTTCTCAATTGCATAGAAGCGAACAAATTATTCATAAATGAAACACTTTTTACTCAACCAGATAAGATTTATATAATTATAACTACTATATTTTTCTAATCATATTTATTTTTAACTATACTGTATTTATAATTATATATAAGCTAATGATCCCTTATAATTTTCATCCTTACTAAGAAATGCAAATAGATCTGCACTGATGGAGCTCCAGATTTTATAGCTCCAAATGGGTGGTAAGTGGGAATCAAAAATAAGAAAAGAAACTCCGCTCCAAATCCTCTCAGATTCACCGAGAAAATAGAATATGAGGCTAGATGCGTCTTCCTTTCGTTAATCTGCTTCGATTAGACAAATTAACCTACTGGCACCTCGACCTGCCCTCGAAAAGAATGATAAGTGTGGTAAAATTAACCTGGTATGAATCTGACCATATCTGGCAAGAAAATTTTGTGAGAGGTGGCAACCCTTTCCGTCCGTGAATCAAGTTGTTTATATTATGATGCAGTATAAATTGATAATTTAAATATCGGGTCGAACTGAGCAGTTCGACTAATCTAACTGTTACCTAGTCTATAAAATGGTTCAGTTCAACCCTTAAACTCGAAAAGTTTAAAAAATCACTTTAAAGCATTCAAATCGGCAATTCAACAAAAAAAAAACTATATAATAATTACATCACATTATTTATTCCCTGCTAATTATGTATATATATATTTTAAAAATATAATAAAAATATTTTTAATAATTATAATGTGACGAATGAATCCTAATAAATTTTTTTAAATAGTTGGAGACACCAAATCATGAGAGTAAAGTGTTGCATTCTAGATTTTTTTTCCTGCTCGGCTGTGTGCATTCAACCCTACTTTTCCGCGTAGACGCGCCGCGCCGCGCCGTCTTTGAGCGTTGACCCCAAAAATATAAATGAATAAATAAATAAATAAATAAAAAGGCAGCATATTCCGTTTAGATGCCGTTAATCCTCCGCTAGCCTCGTGCATTAAATACCCCCTCGTTCCCCCTCCCCATCTCTCTCTCTCTCTCTCTCTCTCTCTCTCTCTCTCTCTCAAATACGAGTTAGGGTTTGGATTAGGGTTTGGATTTTATCCTCCGACGCATCGCGGTGAGGTAGGAAATTCATCTCCTCGATTTGATTTGGTTTGTTTTTTTTAAGATTTATAGGATTTAGAGTGTCGATCGAGTTTCTTCTTTTTGCGGGTTTTAATTTATGCGTGTTTTCAGTTTTTTTTTTTTTTGTTTTCTAAAAAAACTTGGTGATCATTGAGATCTACTATGGTTCTTCTTCTTTTTGGGCGTTTTTATATATGCGTGGTTTCAGTTTTTTCTTTTTTCCTAAAAAAACTTGGTGATCATTGAGATCTACCATGGTTCTTAGTCTTCAGATTTTTCATTGTGAGATTTATCATTATTTTTTTTTGCAGCTTTTTTTTTTTGCTTCAATAATTATGGTTGGTTAAGTTAAAAATTTTGCCCAATTAAATAGTTCTGTTAGCAATCTACTGTTGATTATTTAAATTTTACCCCTAAAACGCAATTATTATCAATAAATTCAATAAAATTTTTTAATTTTACGAGGTAAAATTTTTTAATTTAAAATTTAAAAAAATGACCGATTTCTCAGCGTATAAAAAAAAAATCTTTTCTCAGCGCTTTTGTGGGATATCTATATCTACATATATATATCGCTGATTTGAACTGCTCCAAAAATCATGGATTTTTCCGATTTTTTCTTCTAATAATTTCTTTTTTTTTATTTTTTATTATCTTTTTTTTTTCTCTCTCAAGTGGTCCACTCATCTTTACTTTGCCGAAAATGCCCTCGAGGATTTTGTACGTAATTTATCACCACGAGGGTATTTTTGTCAATTCAGCACCAGCTTTTATTAGTCATAACCTACTACTACGAATCTGAAAAGATACAATTTTAAAACAATTTTGTTTGGACTTGTGTTCATACGTGTTCCTACTTTTCTACGCAAGCTGGACTTTTTGGGATCGTATCCTCTGTTTGACCATTCTACCCTTTTTCTCTCTCTCCCAGATTCGACCACGTGTTACTTTTTATATATTTTTTTATATATTTTAGCCAATTACAAAGTTTAATTTCAAAAAATTATTTTTGAAGCCGGGATAGAAATCATTAATTTATTAGAAAATCTAAAATTGTAAATAAACAGCTTTTACTGTGGCATTAATAAGATTTAATCAACCTTCAACCTAATAATAATAATAAATTTATTTATTGCCCCCTCTTGCCATCTCAGAGAAAGAAGCAGAAGAGGAGAAGAGAGAGGAGGAGGAGGAGCAGCAGCATCAGCAGCAATGGCGAAGGATCTCCAGGTTCTCAACGCGCTCGACCAAGCGAAGACGCAGCTGTACCACTTCACGGCGATCGTGATCGCGGGGATGGGGTTCTTCACGGACGCCTACGACCTCTTCTGCATCTCGCTCGTGACGAAGCTCCTGGGGCGCATCTACTACTACGAGCCCAACTCCTCCACCCCCGGCAGCCTCCCCCCCAACGTGGCCGCCGCCGTCAACGGGGTCGCCTTCTGCGGCACGCTGTCCGGCCAGCTGTTCTTCGGGTGGCTCGGCGACAAGATGGGCCGGAAGAGCGTGTACGGCATGACGCTGATGCTGATGGTCATCTGCTCCGTCGCCTCGGGGCTGTCCTTCGGGCACACGCCCAAGGGCGTCGTCGCCACCCTCTGCTTCTTCCGCTTCTGGCTCGGCTTCGGCATCGGCGGCGACTACCCGCTGTCGGCCACCATCATGTCCGAGTACGCCAACAAGAAGACCCGCGGCGCCTTCATCGCCGCCGTCTTCGCCATGCAGGGCTTCGGCATCCTGGCCGGCGGGATCGTGACGCTCATCATCTCCGCCGCCTTCAAGGCCCGCTTCGACGCGCCCGCCTACCAGGACGACCCCGCGGGCTCCACCGTCTCGCAGGCCGACTACGTCTGGCGCATCATCCTGATGCTCGGCGCCGCCCCCGCCCTGCTCACCTACTACTGGCGGATGAAGATGCCCGAGACCGCCCGCTACACGGCGCTGGTGGCCAAGAACGCCAAGCAGGCGGCCTCCGACATGTCGAAGGTGCTGCAGGTGGACATCGTGGAGGAGCCCGAGAAGGTGGAGGAGCTGGTCCGGAGCAGGGAGTTCGGGCTCTTCTCGCGCGAGTTCGTGCGCCGCCACGGGCTCCACCTGCTGGGCACCACGACGACGTGGTTCCTGCTGGACATCGCCTTCTACAGCCAGAACCTCTTCCAGAAGGACATCTTCTCGGCGATCAACTGGATCCCCAAGGCGAAGACGATGAGCGCGCTCGAGGAGGTGTACAAGATCTCGCGCGCGCAGACGCTCATCGCGCTCTGCGGCACCGTCCCGGGCTACTGGGTCACCGTCCTCCTGATCGACCGCATCGGCCGCTTCACCATCCAGCTCCTCGGCTTCTTCATGATGACCGTCTTCATGCTCGGCCTCGCCGTGCCCTACCACCACTGGACCACGCCCGGCCACCACGCCGGCTTCCTCGTCATGTACGCCTTCACCTTCTTCTTCGCCAACTTCGGCCCCAACAGCACCACCTTCATCGTGCCCGCCGAGATCTTCCCCGCCAGGCTGCGCTCCACCTGCCACGGCATCTCCGCCGCTGCCGGCAAGGCCGGCGCCATCGTCGGCGCCTTCGGCTTCCTCTACGCCGCGCAGAACCAGGACAAGGCGCTCGCCGACCCGGGCTACCCCGCCGGAATTGGCGTCCGGAACTCCCTCTTCGTGCTCGCCGGGATCAGCTTCCTGGGCCTGCTCTTCACCTTCCTCGTGCCCGAGTCCAAGGGCAAGTCGCTCGAGGAGATGTCCGGCGAGAACGAGGACGATGACGACACCGCCTCCGCCGCCCACAACGCCCCCGCCCCCGCCAGCAGCTACACCAGAACCGTTCCCGTCTAGATCCGATCCATGATGATCATCATGCATTAATACCATATTATAAATGATGATATCGCCTGTTGCATGCACAGAGCATCCAAAATGCAAAAGAAGAAACATTGCATTTTATCCTAAATGGCATTAGAGGATAAAATGTATGTCTTTTTTTTAAAGCAATACATTTGGCATGCAAGAGACAAAAGACATTTTAGTGTTTTTTTTTTTTTTTTCGCTACTATATCCTTAGTTATTAGTAGTAGGTGGTGGTGTTCATGGGGATCGAGGGTGAAGATGAAGAGTTGGGTTGAATTTATTACTAAAGCTTAGTCACAGCTATCTATGAAGGAAGGGTAAGGGAATAATGCCGCAGAGAGAAATCCACAACCAGTGTTGTGGATGGCATGGGATGGTTTATATTTTCAAGTGTATTCAATTTCCTTTTCCCTGCTTTGTGTGTAATTAGTTTTTGTCTCCTGTTTGGAAAAAAAATATAATTAATTGTCTCATTTGTGTACTTAGTGCCAAAGTTGGATGAAGTAAAGCTTTAAGTATGATTAAACAATGTTTTTCCGTACCTAAAGAGATGTTGCATGATTACGTGGGAAAAGAACTCTAGGATTTAAAAATCCAAGACGATGACCAACTATTTGTTTAAGTTGACTAGTCCACAGATTCTGTGGTAGGCTATGTTCCCTATCAATAAAGAAATATGACTTCGTGTAAACCAATTATTGTAGCTTTGTGGAATTTTAACTATTTAATTTGACGGTACAACAAAGCCACATGGCGTGCGGAGGGAAGCCGAATTCACGTGTTATGCGGCTGAACAGTTGGGGCTGGGGTAAAAAAAAAAAAAAAATTTGGCAGAAGAAAAAAAATAAAGAAAAACAGCTATAAACCCCTCTACTCTCTCTCTCCCTCAACCCATCTCTATCTCCCCCTATCTAGGGGTGTAATGTGTGCCGTGCTGAGCCGGCACGACCCATATTTTTCGGGCCAAATCGGGCTAGAGTTCGGCACGGCCTGGCCCAAATTTAATTTCGGGCCGGGCCGTGCCGGGTGTAGTGTTTCTGAGCTTTGGATATGATTGACTTCAGTATTAGTGACTGGTCGACATATCTGGAGAGTGTCCGACTGAGTCGAAGTCATTTTTGCACGAAATGGATGCAGAAATAGACTCGACGCACTCAAATAAGCAAAACTAGAGTTTTGCCAGATTCGGGCGCCCAGAATAGATTTTGGGTTGCCCAGAACTTGAGTGCAGAATTGGACATACTGGAAACCAATTCGGATCCGTGTTTCGGGCGCCTGGATGTAGGTCCGAAAGTTCACCTCGTGAGTACCGTTTGCGTTGACACGTGGCTAGTGGTAGGTGAGGTCCGCCGGAGCCGGTTATGGGCGTAGTGCACAGCGGGCGGAGGAGCCGAGGGGGCGTTTTTTCTGCAGCCAGGAGGATTCGAACGCCCAGAAACAGGTTTTGGGCGCTCGAAACTAAAGATTTCTGCAGGGGTACCAGCTTTGCAGTATTTATTCCTGAGGCTTTTTGGACTGCATCTACACCCTATAAATAGGTAGAGTGCTCCTCCTTGCTGTTCTTTTACTCCCTTCTTCACTGAGAAGTCCACTTTAGCATTCCAACCCTTCTAAATCACTCAAATTGCATCGAAGGTCCACAAATTCAGCTTGAGGAGTGCTGATGCTGCAGTTTTCCAACGACGACCTTCGGTGTTTTGGCTCGTGTGCGACATAGGAAGGTCGGATTGCGGTGAAACTTGGTTTGCTGGATTCTAGACTTCCAGAGGAATCCACGGAATCTAATATTGCAAATTTTGGTGAAGGTTAGCTTGGTCGAACTCAAGTTCTTCTCTGCTGCTGTTGTTTTGGGCAGATTTTTCAAGCTTATTAGTTTTCTTTGATGCTATCTTTTGGAGGCCGGGACTCGAGAATATTCCTATAGTCCGCGAGTTTCTAGATGTATTTCCCCCTGAGTTGACTAAAATGCCGTTGGAGAGGGAGATAGAGTTTGTGATTGATGTAATTCCTGGAACTGCACCAATCTCGAAGGTGCCTTACCGGATGGCACGGGCGGAGCTGAGAGAGCTAAAGGCGCAGCTTCAGGATTTGATGGATAAGGGGTATGTGAGACCCAGTGTGTCGTCTTGGGGAGCGCCGGTGCTGTTTGTGAAGACGAAGGATGGTTCGCCTAGGTTGTGCGTGGATTACCGGGAGCTGAATAAAGTGACCATCAAGAACAAGTATACTCTACCACGCATTGATGATTTGTTTGATCAGCTGCAAGGATCTTGCATCTTCTCGAAGATTGACCTCCAATCAGGTTACCACCAGTTGAGGGTGAGGGCCGAGAATGTTCCCAAGACGGCTTTTCAGACTCGGTACGGGCATTATGAGTTTACGGTGATGCCTTTTGGATTGACGAGTGCCCCTGCCGCATTCATGGATTTGATGAACATAGTGTTTAAGCCGTTCTTGGATAGATTTGTGGTAGTCTTTATTTATGATATTCTGATATACTCCCGGAGCGATGCCGAGTATGAGGAGCACTTGAGGACTGTGCTACAGCTTCTGCGAGAGAAGAAGTTGTATGCCAAGTTAAAGAAGTGCGAGTTCTGGTTGCGGGAGGTTGCTTTCTTGGGCCACGTGATATCTGCGGTTGGAGTGGCAGTGGACCCGAAGAAGATTGATGCTATTCGGGATTGGCCGAGACCGACGACGGTGACAGAGGTGAGGAGTTTTCTTGGACTTGCTGGTTATTACCGTCAGTTTGTGGAAGGCTTTGTGAAGCTTTCCACACCACTCACTCTACTGACTCGTAAAGGAATTAAGTTCATCTGGAGTGAAGACTGTTAGAGGAGCTTCGATGAGTTGAGACAGAGGTTGACATCGGCTCCTATTCTTGCCCTTCCAGTGATGGAGGAAAGATTTGTGATTTACAGTGATGCATCACACAGTGGTTTGGGCTGTGTCTTGATGTAGCATGGTAGGGTAATTGCTTATGCTTCACGGCAGTTAAAGGATTACGAGAAGAATTATCCTACGCATGACTTGGAGTTGGCCGCGGTAGTCTTTGCTTTGAAGTTGTGGCGGCATAACTTGTCTGGCGAGCACTGCGAGGTTTTCACCGATCACAAAAGTCTCAAGTATCTGATCACCCAGAGGGAGTTGAATCTGAGGCAACGCCGGTGGTTGGAGTTACGGAAGGATTATGATATTAGTATTCAGTATCATCCCGGTAAGGCGAATGTGGTGGCAGATGCGTTGAGCAGGAAGGCAGTGCAGAGCTTGAGCATGTTGATCACTTAGCAGAGGCCGTTACTCGAGAAACTGCAGTGGCTGAGGCTCGAGATAGTGTCCCTTGGATCTACTGCGAGACTTTTGTCTATGGTCTTGCAGCCCACTCTGTTGGATAGGATCCGAGAAAAACAGAGTGGAGATCCACACTTGTTGAGGATTCGAGAGCGGTTCGAAAGGGGACAGACTGAGGGCTTTGTTGTGGACAGTTCGGAAGTACTGCGGTACAGGGACCGACAGTGTGTACCTATGGATTCAGAGATCTGAGAGGATATTTTGAGAGAGGCTCACTGTTCACTTTATACGGTTCACCCCGGTGGAACCAAGATGTATAAGGACTTAAAAGCCCAGTTTTTGTGGAATAGAATGAAGAGGGACATTGGCAGATTTGTGGCTCAGTGTTTGACTTGTCAACAGGTAATAGCCGAGCATCAGGTACCTGCTAGCAAGCTTTAGAGTCTGTCAGTGCCCGAGTGGAAGTGGAAGCAAATCACGATGGACTTTGTTGTCGGATTGCCTAGAGCTCAGGGTAGTTTCGATGCTATTTGGGTAATAGTGGACAGATTCACTAAGTTTGCTCACTTCCTACTAGTTCAAACCACCTTGTCCAGGGAGAGACTCGCTCAACTATATCTGGATGAGATAGTGAGATTGCATGGCGTGCCCACTACGATAGTATCAGATCGAGACCCGAGATTCGTCTCGCACTTTTGGAGGAGTCCTTAGACGTCCTTGGGCACTCAGTTGCAGTTCAACAAAGCGTTTCGCCCACAGACAGATGGTTAGTCAAAGCGGACCATTCAGACTCTTGAGGATATGCTGAGGGCATGTGTCCTGGACTTTGGAGGAGGGTGGTATCGACATTTGAGACTGGCTGAGTTTGCGTACAACAACAGCTATCAAGCGAGTATCCAGATGGCTCCGTTTGAGGCGTTGTATAGACGCAGGTGTCGATCCCCTTTATTTTGGAGTGATGTGGGTGAGAGGAAAACACTTGGGCCTGAGATTCTGGTTGAGGCTGAGGAAAAGGTGAAAGTGGTGCGACGGCACATTTTAGCAGTTCAGAGTCGGCAGAGGAGCTATGCTAATACCCGGAGACGAGACTTGAAGTTCCAAGTGGGAGATCATGTGTTTCTTAAAGTCTCGCCTTCTAAAAGGATTCGCAGATTTGGAGTACGTGGAAAGCTCAGTCCATATTTTGTAGGCCCTTTTGAGGTATTGGAGCGAGTCGGGCCAGTTTCTTACAGGATTGCTCTACCTCCTAGACTAGCCGGTATTCACGATGTTTTCCACGTCTCGGCTTTGAGGAGATATGTGTTCGACTCCTCCGACGTGATTGACTTCACTCCGCTTGAGATTGGCGAGGACCTGAGTTACGAGGAGCGACCGGTGAGGATTCTGGCTCGTGAGTCGAGAGAATTGCGCAACCGGATCATACCTTTTGTAAAGGTGCAGTGAAGTAATCACAAGAAGCGGGAGGCGACTTGGGAGCCGGAGACGGTGATGAGAGAATCCTACCCCTACCTTTTTGAGGCTCAGGATTGAGATATGATTCAGTTTCGCGGATGAAACTTTTTATAGTGGGGAAGGATGTAGTGTTTCTGAGCTTTGGATAGGATTGGCTTCAGTGTTAGTGACTGGTCGACATATCTGCAGAGTGTCCGACTGAGTCGGAGTCGTTTCTGCGCGAAATGGATGCAGAAATGGACTCGGCACACTCAAATAAGCAAAACTAGAGTTTTGCTAGATTCAGGCGCCCAGAATAGGTTTTGGGTCGCCCAGAACTTGAGTGCAGAATTGGACAGAACTGGAAGCCAATTCGGATCCGTGTTTCGGGCGCCCGGATGTGGGTCCGAAAGTTCATCTCGTGAGTATCGTTTGCGTTGGCACGTGGCTAGTGGTAGGTGAGGTCTGCCGAAGCCGGTTATGGGCGCAGTGCACCGCGGGTGGAGGAACCGAGGGGGGCTTTTTGTCCAGCCAGGAGGATTCGGACGCCCAGAAACAGGTTTTGGGCGCTCGAAACTGGAGATTTCTACAAGGGTACTAGCTTTGCAGCATTTGTTCTTGAGGATTTTTGGACGGCATCTACACCCTATAAATAGGTAGAGTGCGCCCCCTTGCTGCTCTTTTCCTCCCTTCTTCACAGAGAAGTCCACTTTAGCATTCCAACCCTTCCAAATCACTCAAATTACATCGAAGGTCCACAAATTCAGCTTGAGGAGTGCTGACGCTGCAGTTTTTCAGCGACGACCTTCGGTATTTTGGCTCGTGTGTGACATAGGAAGGTCGGATTGTGGTGAAACTTGGTTTGTTGGATTCTAGACTTCAAAGGAATCCACAGAATCTAATATTACAGATTTTGGTGAAAGTTAGCTTGATCGAACTCAAGTTCTTCTCTACTCCTGTTGTTTTGGGCAGATTTTTCAAGTTTATGAGTTTTCTTTGATGCTATCTTTGGAGGCAGGGGAATTTTGGACCCGAGATTAATACTCCATCATTATTTACTGGATTTGAAACTTGCCTTACCTGAATTGGCGATTATTAGGTTAGTTTTGACATTGGAGTTTAGACAAATTAAGCTTAAATGCTGAAATTTGGTAAATTGATGGATTTTGATGGATTTTGAGTGTAGATCCTTCGAGTAGCTTTGTTGCTGGTTGTGGGTGATCTCGACTGAGACTTCCAGCAATTTGTGACCTTCTTGCTGCCATTGAATTGCTCTAGAGGTGGGTGTTTCATCGGTTTCGCCCCTAAGTGCATGTACTCGACATGTATGATTTCAGTTCTTGTATATCATATTGTAGCACAAATTCATTGATTGTAGCATGTATGAAATCTGAATTGGGAGCATGACTAGTAATTAGATGAATATACATGTTGGACTTGGAACTTGACTTAGGAGAAAACCAGCGATTCGACCTGTCATATGATTCGACTACCTGATTTAGCTCTAGTAGCCGTGCTTTGATTGTATCACTGCTGTTTTAGCGCTGTGGATACCCGGGATAGTTTAGAATGCATTTACGCTCCTGCTGGGATGCCGAGCTTATTTTTACAGTAGAGTCTAGGCTGTTTCAGGTTGTCGGGTGCCGTCGGGGTGGACGGTGGACCCAGATTTCTATTTTTGGTCTCAGATTGTGCCGACGGTACATGGTTTGGTTTCTAGACCTGTTTTTACCCTAGCTACTTGACTTTGGCTTGTTAGAGCCTGATTGAGCTCGACAGAGATACGCTGCATACTCGGTTGGGTAGATCCCACAAGTGCCACTCCGGAGACGGGAGCTGTGCTTTTGCATTGGTGTCGTTCGTGCAAGTTGGACTTGCTTTCCACGGACTGGTTAGTGTGGAGGTAGCTGTATAGTCGCAACCGGACGGGACGGGTGTGTTCACAGTCCTAGGGACAGGTATGATTACAGTCCTTATTTGAGATTGGGTCTGAGTTGACACTCTTCTACAAATGGTTAGATTTATTCTAGCTTTCTTTACTATTCTTGCTTATCCCTATAGACTTAGTGGGTGGACCGATGAGTTTGAGGGCGGTACCCACTGAGGACTACTTGGTTTTACAGTAGTTCTCACGCCTAGTTGTTACCACTATTTTTGCAGAGCCGTCACCTTCGATTGCTGCTGTTGCTGATCTTGATCGTGGCAAGGGCGTCACGAGTTAAAGCCCTTCCAGTCGAGTCGCAGAGCTAGAGGAGCACCAGCTACATGTAGTTGTAGTTTTTGGGTCTTTACATACAGTTGTTGTTTCTCGCCAGAGCGAGTATTTGTATGCCTCGGATGACATGTATGTATTGAACCACCATTTATATATATGGTTTATTTTTCTAGCAGTTCTATACTACTGTTTGTAGTATTGTATGATTACAGCTATTTCTACTTTTTCGCTTCGTATGCAAGGAAAATATCTATGTATACGGCTGGTCTGTTAGCAAGCCTGGGGAAACGAGTAATCCGGGGCGTGACAGAGGGCCCAATTTTTCTATTCCCTGGCCCGGCACGGCCCTTTGGCCCGGAAGGCACGTGCCGTGCCGTGCCGTGCCGGGCCGTGCTTCGGGCCGGCCAACAAAGTATTTATTTTTTAAAATTTTTTTAAAAATTTAGTATGAAATTTAAAAATATAAACAATAAATATTTTTATTTAAATTAATATTTTGATTAAAATATTAAAAAAATTATAAAAATAATTATACTAAAGTAAATATTTAATTTTTTTTAAAAATAAATAAATTTGTATTATTTTTTTTTTAAAAAGAAAAATGTTATAGACTTTTGGTCCAATGGACCAAAGACTAAGTTCTCCTCCTAAGGTTTGCTGAGGCAGACCTTGGGAGGACAGCTTCTTCCCAGGAGCTCAGACCCCATGGCCCAANAAGGCAATTGCCTTGGGCCATGGGGTGCGGACCAGGCTGGCACGGCCCAAACGGCCCACACGGGTGCTACAGTACCCGTGCCGTGCTGTGGCCCGGGCCCAGGCCGTGCCGTGCCGGACGGCCCATGTGCCGCCGGGCCCGTTTTACATCCCTACCCCTATCTCTCTCTCCCTTTCTCTCTCTACCTATCCCCACTTTCTCCTCTCTCTCTCCCCTACAACTGGCATTTCTCTTAACCCACCTCCTCTCTTTCTCTCTTTGACGATTCCTCTATCTCTCTCACTAGCTCTCTCTCAACCCTTTTCCCCTCTCTCTCACTAACTCCCTCTCTCTCCAAATGGCTCCCCCCACTCTCTCTTTATTATGCCCTTTCTCTCTCCCCTCTCTCTCCCATCAAAACCCCTCTCCCATCAAAATCCCTCATTTGCAAGGGAATCGGGTTTCGGCTGCGGCGACGACAGCGGCAATCACGGCGGCGGCGATGGTTAGGCGGTCACGGCGACGACGACGTCTTGGGCGGCGACGGAGAGCGTCGTTGTCGACGTCGGTGTCGTCGTCGTAGAGAGGAGGCGGAGGATGAGGAGGTGGTGGCGGACAGAGGAGGAGGAGGAAGAGGAGGAGGAGGAAGAGGAGAAGGAGAGGAATGTATCATTGTTGCGAGGAGGTGGCAATGAGGAGGGAGGAGAGAGACGATGAGGGGGTTTTGGGTTTTTTAGAATGTAGAAATGTAGCTTGTTTTTTTATTATTATTATTAACTGGGCCCAAATGAAGCCTATCGAAGAATTTTCTACTGGGTCGGACCTTCACAATAATGGGTTTGGCATCGAAAAGGTTCAAGCCACGTCTCTTAGGGTTCATTTGTTACTGAGTCTGATCTGACGAGAATAGGGTTTTTAAATGTATTATGGGACTATTTGGTTTTTTAATGAATTTTTAAAAATAAATTTTCGACATTGACATTAAATATTTTTTCTTAAATTTTTTTTCCTGTAAATTTACATAATTTTTAAAAATTTTAATTTTAAAAAAATAATTAGCAAAATTATATTTGATTTATGTGCCTTCTTTTAAAATTTAACATTTTATATATATATATATATATATATATATATATATATATATATATATATATATATATATAT
>NC_033628.1:3638529-3715161 GCF_001540865.1 Ananas comosus
CAAAGTGGAAGCACGGAGTGCTCCGTGCTTCCATAAGCATACCAGACGCACTATATATATATATAGAGAGAGAGAGAGTTGAGTTAGAATACTATCGATAGTAAACAGGCTCCGTTGACACCCATTTGTTTTCGATGATAGAGCCTCCAAATTGACGATCGGCACCGTTGAACATAATCTATACCACTTGAAATATTTAGAAATCAAATTTCAAATCTTTTCAACATCATTTGCCTAATGATCAAAGGGTTTCAAAATTTGTAATTTTAATGGTCGATATGAGGCGTTTTTTCGTTTAACGGCGTAAAAATAAACAAATCAATTGAATTTTTGTTAGAAATTTTTTAAAACTATTTAAAACAAGATCTATACTCTTGATCTTGATTACAAGACTCCTATCATGATTTTTTAAAGAATATTCATTTTCAGCCGCTCATTTTTGTGTCTACTTGATGGATAAGAGAAAAATATCGAAAATGTATGAAATTTGATTTCTAAATACTTCAAGTGGTATAGATCATGTTCAACGGTGCCGATCGTCGATTTGGAAAGCTCCATCGGAAAACAAAAGGTGCAACAGGATCCCGTTGCTATCGATATATTCTAGCTCAACTCTATATTTAGTCGTCTATTATACTCTTATGTGTATAGACTCTTTGATTTTCTTATAATTTCGGGGACCGGTAGATTTACCCCTTTGATCATTTCCATCGTCAACAACTCAAACCCTCACTCACCCTAGAATCCCCTACATCCTATACCGACATTCTTTTCATACACACACAGAAAATTTAATAAGTACAAAGATTCTATTAACTATAGTAGCTATAATATATCTATCTATATATATATAAAAAGAGATAGAGAAGAGAAGAGCGAGAGAGAGAGAGAGAGAATAGAAGAAGAGTCGCTGCTATACTATCGGTAGCACTGGCTAAAAATGAACGTACGTGAAAATAAAAATCAAATAAAAATGATGATAAAAGCCTTATTAAGAATAAGACTGTCTTAACCTACTAATAGTAAAAATAATCCTATACAAAATTACATCTGATTTGGTTTTTACCCGTTAATTAACAATACATAATCTAACCATTAAAAATTGTCAATTTTTGAGACTTTGATACAACCAAATATTCGAAAAAATTATTTCTGAAATTAGTCTTCCGAATACTCAATATTGAGATCAAGTCTAACGAGCCGATCGTGCATTTTGGAGGCCTGATCATACGAAAAACAACTTACACGAAGCCTCCGTGCTAATCGATAGTATAGCACTGATCTCTCTCATCGTCATCTCTCTCTCTCTCTCTCTTCGCTCTCCTCTCTCTCTATCTCTCTCTATAATATAAATTAAATTATATATATATATAATAAGTCTAGCTATTGCGCTGCTAAAAGCACAATACATATGCTTGTAAATTCTTTGCCGTTAGATTTACCATTGATCATTTTCAATCCGTAGATTTATACTATTCAACCAACCACCCACTCAACCCTAAAGACTCATATCATACTAACACGCACACATTTCTCATCCTAAGGCTTAAAAAACTAATACACTAATAGTTCGGTGCTATTAATATATTCCACCTAGTTTCTATAATAGCACCAATGTTGTGCATTAATATATTCAACCATAGTCTATATATATAATAATATTATATATATATATATATAAAAAAATATTAATATTATATGATGTTATATTTAAATTTGTGTTTTAAAATTTTAAATTTAGTGTAATATGTTTTTAAGTATGATAAAGAGAAATAATTGCTTTGAGATCAAGTTTTTGGGTTTGGATTCAGATTTCACATTTTCATTCAGATTCAGTTTTGGATATGAATATTTAAAATTTCTCGGATCCGAATTTGAATTCAAATTTTAGGTTCTATAGTCGAATTTGAAAAATCCATCTGAATCCGATCAGTTAGGATCCCCGGCCCGTAGGAATTAAAAAAACCCGGAGCAGATGGCCACGAAGCCACCAACCTTTTATAAATTTAAGTTTAAAATTAGAGAGAGCATAGGACAAAAGAGTAAGTTATATGGGTACAACCAAATCAATTGTTTGGTTTAATTATTAATTAATTAGTTTCATGTAATATATATAATAAGAACTATGTATAATAATTTCCTAGATTTGCTCTTATACCTACTTAATAATTTATGAAAATAAAATAAAATTTTAAATCGAACTTGTAAAATTTATAATTTTAAATTTTAAAAGTGAAAGTTAAATTCATTATGTGTTGTTGGTTCAAATCTCAATTTGTATTTGAATTCAAAATTTTGATTCGAATCTAATAAAAAATTCTAAATACAAATTAAAATTTTATGATCAAAATATAAATTCAAATTTGAGTTCTTCACTCGAGGGATATTGCTGGATCAGACTTTCACCAATTGTCTAAAATTTTCGAATGCCGTCCCTTGTGGGAATCATTCAAAGGACTTTTAGTAATTTAATTAAACCTAAAAAGATTTCAATGATAAATTAAACTCAAATTTAAATTTTGAGCCCAATTGTTGAATTAAAGGTGTATGTCTAATCTTGAATTCAAATTTGCAACCACTTTTGAATTCATAGGAATTCCAATAATTTAATTAAAACCAAAAAACTCAAATTAAACTCAAATTTAAGCTTCTGAGCTCGAGTGTTAAATTCAAACAGTACACTTAACCCTTGCATTCGAACTTTGAGTTTAATTTTGAAGGACTCCTTAGTAATTTAATTAAAACAAAAAAATTTAAAATAAAAAATTAAACTCAAAATTTAAAGTTTGAGCTCAAATTAATATTGAATTCACGTTGTATGCTTAACTCTTGAATTCTAATTGCAATTTAAATTATTCCAAATCTAAATTCTGCATCTAAATTATGAATTTAAAAGTAAACTTAGAGTTTTGATTCAAAAAACTTCTACTTCTTTAATTTGAATTTAAGCTTAACCTAAATTTATAGGGTAAATGACACTTTTGGTTCTCAAACTTTGAGGCATGTATCACTTATACTTCTCATACTTTATTTTGTTGCACTTACTTACTCGAACATTTTAAATTATATTCCACAATCCAAATTAAGTGGCCAAATATTGACGAATTGTTAGTGTAAAAGTAACGTAGCAGTGTTGTGATAGATGATACGACAATAATGTCTCCACGGGCCGATCTTGTGGAATAGCATTGACTCGCATTGATTGCGGGCTGTACGAGAGCTGGCAATCCAGCTTGCTATTCATGAGCCAACTTATGTTCGACTCGAAAATGAGCTCGAGATCGATCGCTTGTTTAATAAATGAATTAAACATAAACTACGGTATGCTTGTTCATGTTTGGCTCGATATAGCTCGAGCATATAGATGCGGGCCGCTGTACGGTGTCTTGCGGCTGGTCGAGTAGCACGCGGTCCTGCCGTGGGCCGTCTCGCAGCAGCCTGTAAATGTTTTGGGCCAATCAGTATAAACATGGGCCTATGTTTCTAAGCCTGTGTGTTTTGGGCCAACATTAGAAACATGGGCCTATGTTTCTAAGGCGGTATATTTACAATGAATCTTAGGCATTGTTTAGTATTGCGGCCTTTATATTATTTTCTAAATAGTAATTTTATATGAAACAGTGTAGAAGAAAATAATGGATTACTCATAATCTTCCATTCAAAATTTTTGTTTGGTAATAAAGAAAAGAAGAAAATTGTTTAGTATTGCCACCCTTTTGTTTTCAATAATAGAGCCTCCAAATCGACGATCGGCACTATTGAACATAATCTACACCACTTGAAAAAACTAGAAATCCAATTTCAAATCCTTTCGACATCATTGACCTAATGTTCAACGAATTTCAAAATTTGTAAATTTAATGGTCGATATAAGATATTTTCTCGTTTAACGACATAAAGATATCCAAATCAATTGAATTTTGATTAGAAAATTATTTAAACTATTTAGAACAAGATCTACAATCTTGATTACGGGACTTCTATTATCACTTTTTAAAGGATATACATTTTTAGCCGTTCATTTTTGTGTCCACTTGATGGACAAGAAGACAATATCGAAAAAAATATAAAATTTGGTTTCTAAATGCTTCATGTTGTATAGATCACGTTCAACGATGCTGATCGTCAATTTGGTGGCTTCATCATCGAAAACAAATGGGCGGCAACGGAACCCATTTGCTACCGATAGTATTCCAGCTCAACTCTCTTTCTCTATATATATATATGTATAAAGAGAGAGAGAGAGAGAGAGAGATTTCGGCTACTATACTATCGATAGTATCAAGCTCTTGGTACTATCAAGTTTTCTGCCGTTAAATTTACTATTTAATCATTTTCATTCGCTAGATTATACAATTCAACTAACCACTTACTGAACCCTAGGGGACCACTATGATCCTAGCCGCATATCCTTTCATCCAACGACCAAAAACTCGATAGCATCAAGCGCTTGCGCTTGGTACTATCGATAGTATAGTAGCATATATATATATATATATATATATATATATATATATAGAGAGAGAGAGAGAGAGAGAGAGAGAGAGAGAGAGAGAGAGAGAGAGAGAGAGAGAGCAGGACTGCTGTACTCTCAGGCGCTCCTGAGTCGTTTTCGATGATGAAATTTCCGAATCGACGATCGGTTCCGTTAAACTTGATCTAGCGTATTTGAAGTTTCTAGAAAATAATTTTTGCGATTTTTTGATATCATTTACCTAGTGATCGAAAGGTTTCAAAATCCATAATTTTTAATGGTTGATATCTGCCGTTTTCAAGTTTAACGGTGTAGAAGTATTCAAATCAGATGAAATTTTGATACAAAATTCTTTATACTATCTACAACAAGATCAATATTTCTGATCGAAAATTTTAGTGCTATATCACCACTTTTTATAGAATTTTTATTTTCAGCCGTTAAAAATTATTGATTTTGAATCCTTTTGATTGCTAGGTAAATGATATCGAAAAATCGTAAAAATTATTTTCTAGAAACTTCAAATACGCTAGATCAAGTCTAACGGAGCCGATCGTCGATTCGAAAATTCCATCATCGAAAACGGCTCAGGAGCACGAAGGCCTCCGTGCTCCTAATTAAGAGCACAGCAGCCCTATATATATATATATATATGTATATATATATATATATATGTATATGTATATATATATATATATATATAGTCTGCTATTAGGAGCACGGAGGTCTCTGTGCTCCTAAGTCGTTTTCGATGATAGGGTTTCCGAATCGACGATCAGCACTATTTGACTTGATCAAGCATATTTGAAGTATTTAGAAAATAAATTTTACAACTTTTCGATATCATTTACCTAGCGATCAAAAGGGTTCAAAATAAATAATTTTTAATAGTTGATGTATATCGTTTGTAAGTTTAACGGTAAAGTAGTACTCAAATCATGTGAAATTTTGATAAAATTTTTTTTATACTATTTATTGCAATATCAATATTTCTGATAAAAAATTTTAGTGTTATATTATCATTTTTTGTGAGATTTTTATTTTCAGCCGTTGATTTTGAACTCTTTCGAACTCCGAACAGGTTTTTATTTGATATTTACAATTCTTATGAAGGTGAGATGTCACTTTTGCAAGAAAAAGGGCCTTGTGAAAGAAAAAAGAGAAGAGGAAAGGCTTGGCTGCGGAAACAAGATTCTTCCGCAAATACAGTGAGCATAGCCAACGACACTAGCTAGCTAGGATGTTTTTATGGTTTCTATATGTTCAGAATGCCTTAGTGACTGGATATTGGATTCGGATTTTTTCTTATCACATGACTCTGGATAGATCTTTATTTGATATTTACAATTCTTATAAAGGTGATAGTGTTATGATGGGTAATACCAGTAGTTGTAAGATAATCGGTATCGGAACAGTAAAAAAAAAAAAAAATGTTTGATAGTGTGGTGCGGATGTTAACAGATATGAGACATATTTTGGGTCTCAGGTTGAATCTTATATCACCTCATACTCTTAACATATTGATTGTTCTGGTATCATTTTAGATAGAGTCGTCAAGGTGAAAAGAGTGCTATGATGGTCATGTTGGAAGAGAATAAAGAGAATCTGTACAAGTTTATCATTGAGCTAGTAACAGCGAATAAGTCTAGGCATTCTCTAGAATTTGCTAACCTGCATGATTGTTAATGTCGGGATGTCTTAGGGAGTGGGCGATAAGATGAGAGAGAGTGATGAAGTAAAAAAAAAGAACAGAGTGTAGAATATTAAAGATATGGCTTCTTTTTTTATTGATTTAATTCATGCATCGGGTCTACGGAATAATTAGATAATTAAAATATCAAGTTGATTCCATAGAAGACTCTATATTCAATGTTGACATTGAAGTAGAGTAGGATTGGACTAATGAATCTATACGTATATATGCATGTAATGTGAACCGTGTGGTTGGGAGTAGAGAGGTTTAATTAATTAGCGTAAGGTGAGGCTAATTAATTAAAAGGTGACCGGCTTTCTTCATGTTCGAAACCTCTTTGGATCGGACATTTTGTAAAGATATACAAATAGATAATTAATAATTCTCAATAATCTAAAATAAGTTAAAAATTAAATTAATTAAAAAAAGACACGAAAATATGATATATAATTGTTACACCAAATGATGATAGTGATACCCATGTGAATCCCTAATTAACTTTTATTTATAATGCATGCATAGAGAATACTTAATAAAATAATTGCCCCATTGCATGCATCTTAAAGAACCCAAACCGCTATATTCTTTTACTTCCATTAAAAAATTCATGATCAACTGTAGTCCTTAAGATCTAAGAATCGCATGTCTCTATTTTAGGTTTCGACGATTGATTTTCTGCACAATTTTAACTAGATAATTTCTCTCTTTGAAGCTGCGTTAAGGTAAGCAACCGGACACCTATTAGTTTTTGTAAAATAATTTATGAAATACTTTGATTGTGTGAAGATCTTTATTTTGTATGAGCATTGAAATTTTCATTTATTATTTAAATTTCCGTTCATGTTATCTTCTTGGAATAATTTAAATTCGTCAAAAATTCCTTCATCCCTTTGATCGCTATTAAAGGTTCGTCGAATTTATTATTCTAAATTCCTTTGTGCTCCGTCCCGACCCATTTGCATACCATTATATTCTCTTTGCATGTTCATTTTAGTTAACTTATATAGAATCGCATGTCTCTATTTTAGGTTCCGACGATTGATTTTCTGCACAGTTTTGACTAGATAATTTCTCTCTTTGAAGCTGCGTTAAGGTAAGCGACCGGACACCCATTAGTTTTTGTAAAATAATTTAGAAAATACTTTGATTGTGTGCAGATCTTTATTTTGTAGATTTTAAAATTAAGGGTTAAGCATATATTAAATATTTCTGTAAACTGAGTTTCAACTATGATTGAAAGATTTTTTTAACAGAAAATTTCAAAATTTGATAATCTGTTCTATAAGTTAATGACTGGATAATTTTAAATTATAATGTCTCTTGGTATTCTGCTATGCTAATGGTGGCCATGTCGACATGTATTTTGTTATAGAAGTGAGCTTCGTCTTTATATTGCGCCTTCGGGTGCCTGCGCCTATCCGCGCCTCTGTTTTGTTTGCGCCTTCGAGTGTCTCTATTTTGTACATGCACTTTCGGGTGCCTCTGTTCTGTTTGGACCTTCGGGTGCCTCTGTTTTGTTTACGCCTTCGGGTGTCTTTGGATCTTACCAATGGATCATATGATATAGTTAGGTGCCGGAGACTTAATATTATTCTGTTCATTTACTGAAAGAGAAATGCTTTGTAAAGTTATAGTTTCAATCCGATCTGAATTTTAAGTTTTGATAAATTCTTCTTTTCTAAATTTTGCAAATTAAAAACCAGTCGCTTGAATTAATTTCTGTATTCATTTATTTATTTGTATTGTATGCTTAATCCGACTAATGTGGTGTATGGTTGCTTACCCAGGTTCTGAGAGCGATTCGCAGGGCGGGGCTGGGAGCGAGTGAACGTTAGATATAGCTAGATTTGATTCTAGCCTTTTTCGTCTTCTTTCTATTGCATTTAGATATAAATTTTGAACTTCGTAGATAACCATTTGTTTATTGTTTCTACTTTGTTAATTCTTTGTACTCATATTTGTTATTTAGAGTACTTGTTAGACTAAATTTTGTTTGCTTTGCATAATAAACATTGTTCTACTTATATGATATTTTTTTTTTATTCTAGTTGAAATTAAATTGTTAGCCTCATCTTTTGACTATTTTGGATTTAATAGAAACTTTGTGATTATCTTTTACTTGTTATCTGTTTGATTCTGTAGCCTTGCATATTTACTAATTTAATAGATATGCGGCGTCTGTTATGCCTCGGGTTCAGGGCGTAACAGAGAAATGGTATCAGAGAACACGTTGAATACATGCACAGAAAACAAATGCTCAATAAAAGGATTACTTCTATGCATGCATCTTGAAGAACCCAAACAAATAGATGACCAATAACTCTTAATTAACTAAAATGAGTAAAAAATTAAATTAACGAAAAAAGATATAAAGATATTGCAATACCTACATATTATTCATGCATGATGCTTAGGGATGTAAAACGAGCCCGGCAGCATGTGGGCCGTCCGGCCCGACATGGCCTTCGGCCGGACTACAGTACGGCACGGGTAGTGTAGCACCCTTGCCGGGCCGGCCGGGCCGAGGCTCCCGGCCGTGCTGGGCCGCTCCTCTATGGCCCGACAGCCTGGCATGGCACGGCCCGAAACAAGCTTGGGCCGTGCCAGGTCGAGGAGAGGCGGACGACCCGGCACGGCATGGCCCGGACCCCTAATGCCTTGGGGTTTCGGGCCTGAGCTCCCGGGGAGAAGGGCTCTTCTCCCAAAGTCTTCTCCCAAAGAGCTTCCGTCGTGGTGCCTTCCATGACGGCCCCGCTCGCGGCCCCAGCACCGGCCCCCGAGGCCCCCGTGCAGCACCCCGTCCGGCCGTCCATCTCCACCTTACCAACCTCCTCCTCCCGGCGCCCGTTACCTCCTTCCCGGCCCCTTTCTCCAAGACCCCCTCTTCCTCGGAAACCGCCACCTCCCCCGAAACTAGGCCCCACTTCCCTCGTTATTACACCAAAATTTTCATTTCAATTTTTTTTTTCAAAAAAAATAATATAAGTTATTTATTTTTAAAAAATTAAATATCTAATATATTATAATTATTTTTATAAATTTTAAATATTTAATTAGATTTAAACTAAATTTAAAAAAATTAAAATTAAATATTTAAGAGAGTCGGCTCGAAGCACGACCCAGCTCATGCCTTCCAGGCGATAGGGCCGTCCCCGATCGGCAGGCTAGCACTCTGGCCCAACGCCGACGCGGCCTGAAATTGAAGCCGGACGCGGGACAGGCGCGCCACTACCCGTTTCAACCCGAATAATGTGGGTCGTGCCGGTCCGGTGCTGCCCACTTAACACCTCTAATCATTCTTACCAAAAAAAATAAATAAATATAAATATAAATAAAAAAAAGAAGGATTTAAAATTCGAAAACAACTTACATCCGTTGGTTCCCCAACCCACTTGCTTAAAGACAAATAAAAGAGGGATGGTATAGATTGTGCAAAAAGAAAGAAGAAGTATTCGGTTGTTAACCACAGCCAGTTTATTTGTAGAAAATAGAGAAGAGAGACAGTATAAATTGTAAAAAAAAAAAAGAGTATAAATAGGAATGAATCATAGTCAGCAGTATGATTGTGAGGGCAGCCATTCCTCTATGCATTCAGAAGTGAGGATTCAGAATTGCAGCAGGAGATTCTATATTTGTAAAACTTAAAATGACCCCTCGTTTCCCCTTGCGTCCCCACTACCCTCACCGCCCCCACTCTCCTTGCCGCAACCACCTCCATAAAGCCCCTCCGGCTGTCCAGCGCCACTCACCCCTTCCGCCTCCGCCTTCGTCCTACCTTACCTCGGCTTCCAGGAAGAATACTCGTGTTCGCCCGGATTTCTCTTTCAAGGATGCAATTTTGACCCTACTTCTGTTCCTCCCTCCCGATAGCTCCACCCTCAGATCGCACATCTCCAATCCTTCTCTCCTTCTCTACTTCCCGAAATTCCTCCTTAACCATTCTCTTAAGTGTCGGTGCTTTAGGTGCTTTGAGAGAGGTCACTGAGCTGCGCATTGCAGAGAACCGAGGTGCTGCCTCCTCTGCATGCGATTTGAACACCCGGCCTCTCGTTGCGGCTTCAAGCCTTCTCAGCAGTGCTTTTGAATGGAGCCTGGTCCCATCTCTGGTCGCCCGACATCCTCCGCGGCCTTCCTCCCTCCTCGACCACCCCCAACCGGACAACCTTCCCTCTCAGGTTGCGTAGCCTTGGTGGAGGTCCTTAGCTCGCATCGAGGCAACGCTAAGGAGGTTCTCTCCCGTGGCCTCACGACTAGGTTCGGAGGGACCAGCAGGGAATACTTGGTTGCCAACTTTCGTTCTTCTTTCATGGCGATTTTCTGTCCAAATTGGGTGGTGCGTGAGTCAGCCATAGGTCGGAGCTTCTTCACTTTGGAGGATATCGTCTTTAAGTTCTCCAGCTGGAAAGAAGCTGAGGAGTTGGAGAGGGGACATCTTCAGCATAAGGCTTGGATTCGTCTTCTCCATTGGCCGATCCTTAGCTGGAATGAGAAAGACGTCAAGGCAGCTATCAGCAGCTTCGGCGAGCTCTGGGAAGTCGACCCCCTTAGTGATATGAGGGTCCATGTCTCTTACTTTCAAGTTCTCATCCGCTGCCAGCATGTTCGAAACATCCCCGAGGCTATCAATTTGATGGTGGAGGACAGACTTTTTCGGGTTCCCATCGAGATTGAATCTTGGGAGAACGAGGCCCCAATCCTGCTGGGCGAAGATCTCGACAGGCGCCTAGGTCTTGACTGGACTACCGCCCAAGAAACCTTTCTCCGCCAGACGGGCTTCAGCTCGATTCCAGCCATAGGTAACCAAGGGAGGCGCAGCGGCTCCCCTGATAGGGTTGGCTCAGGTTCCGACTGACCACCGCCTGTGCACCGCCCTCCTCTCCGCGACGGTTGGTCGATCGGGTTGGCTCAGGTTTCGGTCTCAGAAGGTGTTTCAAATTTGTATACAACGGTCTGTCCCCCCTCCTTTTCGTACGCCCAGCCTGCCCTGGCCTGTCCCGTCGAAGGCTCTGGGCCTGTCCTAGCCTGTCTCGTCTAAGGCAGTGGGGTTGGTGATCCCCCTCTCCCCACCTCCTGCCCGTTGATCGATGTTTCAAATTCGGGATGCCTACTTGACTCGGTCTTTGCTTCAAGTCCACTTAGTTTGGGACCTCTCTAAGGTTGACCAGCCCAATATTGCCTCGAGCTCGCAGGGGCCCACAGAAGCTTTTCCTCCCCCTCGTATTGGGCCCACTTCCTTGGGGAGTCCTGGCTCCACATTTAGAAGCCTGTCCGCTGCCTCTGACTCTAGCCCTCTCCTTCAGCGCATGCCGCTGTCTGCCACCACGAATAACGCACCTCGCACGGTCGATGGATTCTGACCGTGGGGTAGTATTCATGATTCAGATTAGTATGTATGTGTATGGGTATCAGGTATTGTGGGTCCATGACTTCCAATAGATGTAAGCATCTATTGTTAATTACTCCCGTGACATTGGGGCACCTTCAATTAAGAGACCTTTGTAAAGATGGGATTGAATGAATCGTATCTTGATTTATTGATTGAACACTAAGTATATGTATTAGGATTCAGTTGGATCTGAAGTTGACTAGAGTAAAGAAAAGGTTTTGGGTTTGGATTTGGATTCGGGTTTGGGTTCGGATTTGGTTTTAGTTTGGATTTGGGTTTTAGTTTTATTTGTGGACTTGATTTAGATTTTGAGTTTGGATTTGGATTTGTGAACTTGATTTGGGTTGGGTTTGGATTTTATTTGTGGACTAGATTTGAATTTTGGGTTCGGATTTGGGCTTTATTTGTGGACTTGGTTGGAAGATATTTTGGGGGTTGGTTGGGGATTCGAAATTCGAAATTGAATTTTGAATCGGTTGTTGGATGGATAGGTATTCCAAATTCGAATGAATGTGGTTGGTTCGGAGATTTTTGGGAGTTGGTTGGGAATTCGAAATTGGAAATCAAATTTTGAATCGGTTGTGATTTGTTGGAAGTTATTTTGGGAGTTGGTTGGGAATTCGAAATTCGAAATCGAATTTTGAATCAGTTGTGATTTGAAATCGAATTTCGAATGGGGTTGTTAGGATAACAGATATTTTCTAGAGTGTGGATATGGGCCTTCATTGATCGGGCTCACTTTAATGAAATTTGTTGGGCACAAATATTCAATAGGCTGAAATGAGGCCCGAATTATTGTATAGGTCTAAAATTTTAAAGGGCTTTCATGAGGCCCACTAACTTACATTTATGAATGGGCTTATTATAGATTTAAATTATAATTATTGGCCCCAACATGAGACGTAATAGGATTGTATGAGTCTGACTTGATTTTTTGATTATGATTAGGATTGTTTCATCCTAAAAAAAAATTTTTTTTTCACTTCAAACAGCCGCTTGGTGCGAACGGCTCCGCCCCCTGCCAAGTTTCTCTCCTACATGCATAGTCTACGTTTAGCTAACAAGAACAATGGGATGAAGAAAACTTCTCTCCAGAGAGCACAAGATGTCATGTGCAAGAAGCAACAAAATGGTGAAATCTGTCTCAAAAACAGCAAGTTCCTCCTCATCCACGCCGGCAGCCGCCTCACTCACGGTTCTCCTCTATTCAACTCCCAACCCGCGGGCAAACGAGGTGTCGCACCTGGACACTGGCAAGTCTTCCGCTGCAAATGATAAGATGGAATCTCCTAAGAGGGATCCTGCGCTCCCTCTCACCCGAGGTGAAATTTTGCAGATCAAGGTTTCTTGTGGTATTATCAACAAAGGAGCAGAATCTTCCATGGCGCAAACTTCCGTAGTACTCCTCCCATCCCCGGTCCAGTACTCGACTGAGATTGACCCTAGACAGCCTGCTCCCTTTTCGCTCACTAGCGCTTTGTCGGGAGGACCTGCTCAGGTCAGGGACTAGCTCCCGGCTTTCTCCTTTTTGGTGAATCCTCATCTTCATGGCCAGGAATAGAGTTTTTCATTTTTTATCGTGGAATGTTAGAGGGCTAAATGATCGGGCTAAGTGCACTGCTGTTAGGTTCTTTATTCGCAACAGCAAATGTTCCGTGATTTGTTTTCAAGAAACTAAGCTTTCCTTTATGCCTCAGCTAAAGTCCCGTTCAATCTGTGGTCCCCAATTCCAAGACTCGATTTCTAGATGCTGTCGAGACCAGGGGGGCCTACTAACAGCATGGAATACTGCTCTCTTTGACTGCCTTGAACATTGGGTTGGCGTTTTTTCGCTTAATGTTGTTCTCAGGAAAAAGGTGGATGGGGAAATCTTCCAGATTACAAATGTTTACGATCCCATCGGCAATACCCCGAAATTTCCTTCTAGGAGCTTAGATGTATTCGTGATCTCTCTCGAGGCTTGTGGGCCTCTTGGGAATTTCAATGTTTTATTCTCCCTTCGAGACAAAAACGGTTCGTCGTCTAACATCTCCGATATTTTGCTCTTTAGGGAAACAGTGAATGATATTGGGCTGATCGACCTTCCTCTCCTGAACAAATCCTACACGTGGTCCAATGGAAGGCGCACTCCGACTCTAGAACGTCTTGACCGGGCCTTCATCTCGCATGATTGGGTTCTCTCTTTTCTGCGCTCTACACTCAAGGCTCTTCCGCGGCCACGGTTGGATCATACCCCGTTGATTCTCACTGCCTATACATTTATGCCTCTTCCTCATCGTTTCAGGTTCGAGACTTTCTGGCTTCGCTATTCAACCATGTTTGTGGTCGTATCAAATGCGTGGTCTTATACTCCTTCGACCACTGAGCCAGTCGGCTGTTTCACCCAGAAATTGGTCCAAGTACATAAGGCTCTTCACACTTGGAGTCGAGGCCTCAATGCAAAAATTCAGAAACAGGCCACCACTTGCTTCATTAGATTGAATGGCTGGATATTGCCGAGGAGAGAAGGATGTTAACGAGTATGGAATGCAACCTGCGACCACTTCCTAAAGGAAAATATGAGGAGCTGTGCCTACAAGAGGAATTAAAATGGAAACAAAGATCGAGAGTGCAGTGGCTTAGGGCAGGAGACGCCAACACCAAATTCTTTCACCTTCGTGCTACCTACCGCAGAAACAGGAACCATATCTCCCACCTCTTCGACGGTACTGAACTCCACACATCCCCTGAGTCCATTGCTAATCATTTCTCCTTTTATCGAAACCAACTAGGAGTCGAGTTGCCTCCGCACACTGATATCAACTTCGCTTCGCTCTATGGCGATGAAAGCTTCGACCTCTCCGGTCTTCTTTCCCCCTTTAATATAGAGGAGGTGAAATCGGTTATCTTCTCTAGTGCCCCGAAAAAGGCGCCGGGATAGGACGGATTCCCGATGCTTGTCTACCAGCGTTTTTGGACCATTTTGAAGGAGGACATCATGGAAGTCTTCAATAGTTTCTACAATGGTTTTCCTTATCTCAGTGGTATTAATAACAGCTAGGTATGACCCATCCCGAAAAAACTAGAGGCCTCATCGGTGAAGGACCTTCGCCCTATCAGCCTGGCACATAGCCTGGGGAAAATTTTATCGAAAGTGCTAGCCTACCGTCTACAATCAGTTATATCCGATTTGATCAACCCTTACCGGGCCGCATCATTAAGGGGCGACACATTCTCGACAATTTCTTTACTGCTCATATCCTCAGCCATCACCTCTACTCATCCAAGCAACAGACAGCTATTTTTAAGATCGACTTTGAACGTGCTTTCGACCACATTAACTGGAATTTCTTACTGGATCTTCTCCGAGCGAGGGATTTCAATGATCAATGGATTCGCTAGATTTCATGTCTGCTGCAATCCACTTCTGCAGTGGTGCTCCTGGATGGATATCCTGGCACGTCATTCGCTTGCAAAAGAGGGCTTCGACAAGGCGGCCCCTATCTCCTCTCCTTTTTATCTTATGCATTGATGTGCTATACCGAATGCTACAACTTGCTGTCGCATCGAGCTCCCTTCCTGCGGTAGGCATAGGAAAGGTACAGGTTCACACCTTACAATTTGCGGACGACATACTCCTCTTCTTCGATGGGTCCAGCAGGTCTGTGACTATCATTAAGATCATCCTTGATACCTTCTCCGCGAGCTCAGGCCTTAAGATCAATTACAACAAGAGCTCCTTAATTCCGATTCACTTACCTAGTGCTCATGCTTTGGTAATGGCCAGCTCTCTTGGTTGCTCCATCCAGAGCTTCCCCTTAACTTATCTTGGACTTCCTCTATCTCCCAGGGCCCTTCATAAAGTGGAGTACTTGCCTCTAATTGAGAAGATCAGCAACCGTTTGGCTGGCTGGAAGGGAATGACTCTCTCAAGAGGCGGTCGCCTAATCCTTCTTAATTCGGTTCTCACCACTATCCCTTCTTATTATTGTTCAGCTTTTCTTTTTCCAGCTTGGGTTCTAAAAGAGAGAGATAAAATTTGACGAGGTTTCTTCTGGAGGTTCTGGAGGGGAAATAAATTAAAGAACGGATTCCATTGCCTAGTTAATTGGGAGTAGGTTTGCTGCCCTAAAAAAGTGGGGGGAATTAGGATTCGAAAGTTATAGGCAGTAAACGCGGCTTTAATGATGAAGTGGCTTTGGAGCTTCTATAATTCCCAAATCTTGCCTTGGGTATGACTTCTGAGGCAGAAGCATTATAAACGTCGAACTCTAGCTCTTACAAGATCTAAACTAGCTGGAAGTTGCCCTATCTGGAGAGATCTGCTCAGGCTAGCGGCACCTTTCCACACTTCTTTCAACTTCTCTCTCAGCAGCGGAGAGGTAATGCCCTTTTGGATAGTGAGAAGGTGCGGGGATCTTACTCCGCAATACTGATTCCCTATCCTTTATGCTACTTCAACTCATAAAGAGATCTTAGTCAAGAATTGGGTCCGCCGCTTCGCGTCGCATGCCACCCTGGGATTTAATTCCGCTCAATGTCCTGAAGAATCACAAGAGCTTCAGCAGTTGGCAGCATTGATCAGTACCTTAGATTTTTCTGCTTCCCCCAATGACTCGCTCGTTTGGCATTGGAACAACACCAAAAGGTTTTCTGTAAGAAGTGCTTATAATTTTCTTACTTACGACGGAATCAACAACTTCTCAACACTGTTCCTGTGGAAACTCAAGATACTGCTTAGGGTCAAATTATTCATGTGGCTAGCAGCGAAAAAAAAGGTCTTAACAACTGACAATCTGACCAAACGTGGATGGATCGGCCTTTCAATCTGCGTACTTTGCAACTCTGATGAAGATACTATTGATCATCTCTTGCTGCACTACACTTTTGCTAGATCTGTCTGGATGTGGTTGCTGCAAACTACTCCAACTGGACTTCTTTTGCTGACCAACCACTCCGAAGGGATTGTTGATCGATGGTGTCGACAGAGAAGGGCGGTGTTGGGGGAAAATAAAATTTTCTTTGATCTATGCTTTGCGGAGACCTGCTGGGAGTTATGGAAAGAGGAAATAGAAGAATTTTCGAAAATTGGATGATCCAAAGTCAAAACTTGGGGAAAAGAGTCCTTGACACAGCCACTAGTTGGAAATCTGTGCTCGGTCAATTAGTTTGCTAAAAAATCGGGTTTATTAAGTTTTTTTGGATTTGTTTAGAAAGTCCTGTGAGGTTTCTCTGTTCTAATGTGTATAGTTTCTCTTCAACTGCGAGAGGTATTTGCTTTGTGGAACTAACTGAAGGGTCCGAGGTCTTTGTACTTTTCTCTAAAACAGGGTTTATCCCGGTTTAATCAAAAAAAAGAATGAATCATAGTCTAATTGATTTTGATCATCCATTCCCGTCTACAATAGAAGAGAGGAGAGATACAATATGCTCTAATAAAAAATATGAGCAAAAATTAATGTAAAAGCAAAAAATATGAGCGGTAATCTATAAACTCTTATGAATCCCCGTTTCCTTTTGTCCACGTGGCAACATTAGCTTAATCTAATCTTCTGTGGACCCTACCTGTCATCTTAAGGCACTCTATTATTTAATTAGTGGGTGGGGCCCACCCAACTAAATTTTCCCATTTATTCTCCCCTGCTTCTAATTAATTTCGTCTTCCACCTCCGGCTCCTTTGCTCGCTCCTCTAGGTGCCGCTTCGACTCCTATTCCCTCTCTGGACGGACTGTTGGGCCGAGTTCATGGCCGGACTTCTTGCCGCCGCGCCCGTTCCCTTTGCCGACGCTTCGTTTCGTTCGCCCCCTAGATGCCGCTCCGACTCCTATTCCCTCTCTGGATGGAATGTTGGGCCGAGTTCATGGTCGTCCTTTCTTCCGGTCGCGCCGTTCCTGTTAGCGGCACTTCGTTTCGGCTTATTCATTCCCCCCGGTCACGAAAATGGCTCGGATTCATCCTCCGTGGTCCCTTCTTGCTGCCTATATAATATGCCTCTGTAAAAATTTTATTTGCAAAAAAAAAAAACCCTATTACTCTCTTTCTGATTTTTTCCATCTCTGATTTGGTAACGAGCCCTCCGCGGCCTTCGATTTCATCTCCGCGGCCTTCGATTTCATCTCCGCGGGCTTCGATTTCATCTAAAAAGGTTAGGTTTTGTTTTGTTTTGTTTTGTTTTTTAATATGCTCTTCTTCTCTCTTTTCTCAGATCATTCTGTTATATATCTAATCATGATCTCATGCCTTGCTTTTTCATTATTAAAACTGTTTCCTGATTTTTTAATCAAGGTTCTGAATCATTCGTGCTTGGAAATAATCATGTTTTCTTCCTGAGATATTAATGTGGAAACCTACTTTTGTAAACCTTGACAAATTGATTCAGCAATTATTACTTGATTTAGGAAAAACCTTTTTTTAGTTTAGATGATTGCCCTTTTTAGTTTAGATTATTTCTTTTGATCTACTGAAATGTTTAGGCCACCAAGGAAAAGTAGAACGCAGTAGAGATGCATCTCTTATAATTAATTTATTTTGGGTAGATATTAATTGTTCTAACAAGGGCTAAAATTAAACCTCATTATGAACAGCCGTGACAAATTGTTACAGCATTTGAAGTTTGCAATTAACTACTATGTTGGTTTTTAAATGTCTTTATAATTGCTTCGAAAAGCAATTTAGAAAGTTGTAGCCAGAAACTCCTAGATATATTTGTCTTTGATAAATAAGTGGCTAGGAACTCTTTTTTGGGTCCTCTTTTATTGTACTTTTTTCTAGAAATTTACAATATATAGTTTCTTTGACAAATTAAATACTGGATCTTTGTTATTTTCATGAAGGATTGGATTAGCTGTATATTTCTATTTGTTTTCGGATTAGAAAGTCTTAATTCAATGCAAGACTCTCAAACTACAGTACAACCCTATGGCCAAACAAGCACATCATATTATATCTAGATAAAGGAACAATGACCATCCATTTCTTCTACTATGATCACTAGGGAAAAGTTTATGTTCCATTATTGATGCCAATAAGAAAGAAATATTAGAACTCAAAAGGCAGAAAAATTAGTCGAACTTTGCCTGGATCAGATGATGCAGAATCAGAAAAACATAAACAAGCACTTGAAAGGAGAAATCACCAACCTGAAAAGAAGCGATCCGAGGTGATCGAATCTGAAATAATTCGATTCAAGCTCAAACAACAAATCCTAACTTTGAACCTGAGACCCAATTCACGGAATTGTGATGTTACTTCACAAGCTGAGAACCATTCAACAGTTAAGAAGACGATAAAAAGCATAATTTACGGCGGGGTAGCTAATTGGTATTTAACTTTGGAACTTAAAATAAGCATTTGTAACACTATAAATTGTTTGCTTGAGAAAGACAGGACATGATTGGAAATAGAATTTCTAACAGATTGGGTGTTGACAAATTAAATACTGGATCTTTGCAATTTATAAAGTTCTAGCCAGAAACTCCTAGATATATTTGTCTTTGATAAATAAGTGGCTAGGAACTCTTTTTTGGGTCCTCTTTTATTATACTTTTTTCTAGAAATTTACAATATATTCTTTCTTTGACAAATTAAATACTGGATCTTTGTTATTTTCATGAAGGATCGGATTAGCTGTATATTTCTATTTGTTTTCGGATTAGAAAGTCTTAATTCAATGCAAGATAGGATTGACCAAGCGAATTTGCAGTAAACTGCAGAATCCTTAGCATGTTAAGTTATTTTTAGAGAACTAATATTGGTTTTACTCCTGAGATTATCTCCTTCACCAATCAATGTGAATGATTAATTAGATATTTTTAATTGTTGGGTAATCCCATCACTCACTTGGTCTCTCTCTTTAACTCTCTCTCTCTCTCTCTCTCTCTCTCTCTCTCTCTACTGTGATCAGCTTTTTGAAGCACTATATCATAATCCTTCTTAGCTAAATTCCACTTTACTTTTCTGTGATTATACATTCAATTGGGAAGAAAGGATCATATTAGACTATCATTACTTCGGATCAAACAAAGTTTCAACCAATCAATCCATCAGTCGAAGCTAAAACCTTCCTTTGCTAATTCCGCTATGTTTCTGTTATTCCTGTTCATCCACAGTTTGCTAAAGCTGAACTTTTTATGCTGTGAAGTGGTAATTTTTTGATTTATTATTGGCCCTAGACCACATGCTATATATATATAGGAGTTTTTTGATTTATCTATATATCAATGCAATTTTATTGGTTGGTGCCAATGTGATGATGTCAAAGTTGAATTGTTGTGTTCAAGTTGTCATAGTAATCTGACTTTTTAAGCTGATTATACATTCAATTAAGACCAAATTTTTGTATTAGTCTATCATTACTTCAGTTCAAACAAATTTTCAACCAATCAATCTATCGGTCGAAGCTAAAACCTTCCTTTGCTAATTCTGGTGATGGAGATCGGTTTTGATCTCAATGCACATTTTTGTGAAATTCTTAATTTCAATACAAAAGGATTTGGTAGTTTTTTTTATATCAGTTTTAAGCAATTTTTTTGGCTCAATTATGAAAGATTTGTTTTTTAAAGAGAGAGCACTATTGAAAAATGGGATTTATAAGAGGAAGGGTTAATATTTGGATAAAATCTTTAGTTTTAGTCCTTTTTCTACTCTCCATCCGTTTAGTCATGCTTTACGATTCTTCAATATTAATGGAGATTAACTCTTCAATTCTTCATAATTGTTTTTGCTAGAAGGACAAAGAGGTATGTTGGCAGAGTTTTTCTTCATGTTTAGTGTGATAATTAGCAGAAATTTAATGATCATATTGGTGTCCCGCCTCTCACTGTAGGAAGCACTTACCATGAACAAGCATCTGCAAAGAGAGTAATTACTATTTTGATTGATTGATTTCTACATTGAGAACTGAATTAGAACTCAGAGAAGTAACTATTGCTAATTGCTATACCAAAGTCATGTAAGACTCCTCAGTGCCCTTCGAAATGTCCATTACTAGATTCGTAACTCATTCCTCTCTCTTCAGATTGCAGAACATTGGAAAATAAGTGCAAACCCTGAACCTTAGCACTTTTGCAAACTGGTGCCTGAACTTTCATTTTTGGCTGTTAGACGAAAAGGTCCCTCTTCTTAATCGGAGTTACTTATCACACAGCCAATTTGGTCGCTTCTATTGTATATAAATCTTCTAAAGCTTTTAAACATAAAGAAATCTTCTTTTTTTTTACTGGAACATGAAGCATGTGATTACATGCTTCTCTGGCGGCGGTGCCACTGTAAATTGCATTGGGGGAGGGAAGATTATAAGCAGTTTCAGTTTTTTTTTAAAAAAAAAAAAAATTGGATGTCTTTGGAAACGCAATACCTAAGTGGGCCATAATTGGATTTCTTGACTGACTATTTCCTTTGATTTCCTTCAGTTCCAAGAAAGGGTTTGATGATGTTTTCAATGTTTTTATTTTCTTATTTTTTTTACTACAATTTTCCTACCGCATAGTATATTTTAAATTAATGTTGGTAGCTTCTGACCAACAAAGATGTTATCTATATATATAGTGTGTATTTCCATTTAACCAGTTCCTCTTATCAATCTTGAGGCAGTTCACTTATTACTTTGTTGTTGCTTTATTATTTTTTAATACTTGATGATTTCAGATACTTTCTAATAAATTCTACGAACGTAATATTAAGCTTTTTATTTGTTGGCATTGGCGATGATGACAAAATGAATAATCTGATGATTAATATGAAAAGAGTATATACATGGTAAGGCAACTTGGATGGCATTTATGCAACCGTTGCAACCAAGAATTTCGTTTGACAAGTGATGAAGCAAAGATTGAGATAGTTTATATTTGTAATTACTTATATATTTGGCGATTATGACAAAATGAAATAAAATTACGGTTGAATGTCAATGAAGATTTTACACAATAAATTAACTAGGATGGCAATTATAAAATAATTGCAACTAGTTATTTTTGTGTGACCTACCTGTCTTACACGACGTTTTTCTCAAAGACTTTTGAAATGAGAAAAATATTATTGCTACTTGCTAATAATCTATCTATAAACTCTTATGAATCCCTATTTCCTTTTGTCCACATGGCAACATTAACTTAATCTAATCTTCTGTGGGCCCTACCTGTCATCTTAAGGCACTCTGTTATTTAATTAGTGGGTAGGGCCCACCCAACTAAAATTTCCCATTTAATCTTCCCTGCTTCTAATTAATTTCGTCTTCCACCTCTGGCTCCTTCGCTCGCTCCTCTAGGTGCCGCTCCGACTCCTGTTCCTTCTCTGGACGGACTGTTGGGCTGAGTTCATGGCCGGACTTCTTGCCGTCGCGCCCGTTTCCTTTGTCGACGCTTCGTTTCGTTCGCCCCCTAGATGCCGCTCCGACTTCTATTCCCTCTCTGGATGGAATGTTGGGCCAAGTTCATGGTCGTCCCTTCTTTCGGTCGCGCCGTTCCTGTTAGCGGCGCTTCATTTCGGCTTATTCATCCCCTCCGGTTACGAAAATGGCTCGGATTCATTCTCCGCGGTCCCTTCTTGCTGCCTATATAATATGCCTCTGTAAAAATTTTATTTGTAGCAAAAAAAACTCTATTTCTCTGCTGGTTGGGTATCAACTAGGATGGCAGTTACTAAATAAATGCAACCAGTAATTACCCCCAACAAGAAATACATAAGCTATTGAGAACATATAACTATACGTGGCACCTTTTCTCGATGACTTCTGAAATGATAAAAATATTATTGTTGACTATTGATAATACTCATTACATGTCTGAGCCTATAGTAAAAATTGAATTTTACTACCTGTTTATCTTTTACGATTTGCTCAAATTTCTACTACTACTGCTTATACTCCTTATGATGTATATTTTACTATTAGTTTAGGTTTGCATTTTTTTCCCCTTTTTTTTCTATATTGTTTCTTACTACAAGTTCTTATTGATATTTCTCTAGCTTCTACTAAATCTTAGGTGCTGCTTCTTCATTTTATTTCGCTTTATATCTTTCGATTATTGTGATGATGTTTTTTTTACTTTTATAATCAATTTTCGAAGATGCTGCTTCACTTGATCTTTTGCTACTATTGTTTCATCTACTGCATATGTGGATTGGAAAAAGACATTGCATATTTACTATTAGTTCTAATTCATTAATTCTTTCTTTTGTATACCGAATACTTTTCATTACCTTTCATTTATTTACATATAATTTCTGACGAAATCAGATTTTCATTAGTCAACGTGGAGGTATTTCCTTAATTTAGGTAGGTATACTTTCTGATTAAATTCTATTTCCTTTTCTTATATTTGGACTTTTGTACAACATACCTATCAGTTTAACTATCTTGCTTAATTGTGTGTTTGTATGAGATTTGTGTCTACTCTATCTGCCAGCTTAACTTATCTATCGGCTTAACTCATATTTTACAAAGTAAATTAACTAGGATGAAAATTGCGAAATAATTGCAACCAGTGTGTTCTGTATATTATTTTTTTTATTGTTGTGATGGTGTTTTCTTACTATTCCACTTAAAATTATTTGACTATAAGTTCTGCAACTTATATATTCTAATGAATTTTGTAAGTTGCTGCTTCACTTCATTTTTGTATTACTACAATCGCATATTTTTGGGACAAGCAGGTTAGTAACATTTCTTAACCAACTTTTTTTATTAGTCATATTTTATTCTTTCTTTAATTTTTTACTGACTATTGCCTTTTCTTTCAGCTAACTCTTGCACTCTTTCCTCGGCTTCTACAACTCTAGATTTTATTGTATCTATGGTCACTCCTGCTGCTGTTGAATTAACTGCTTATACTTTTATTTGTTTGTTACTCCAAATTTTTTAGTTTTTTTATGTATTTGCTATTTCGCCTTTAACTGTATTCCATATTTTATACTTAAAATAGTTGCTACTTTTATTATTGTGGTGATAGCTTATATGTTATGAGGAATGAAAAAAAAAAAAAAAAAATTTTTGAGAAATAGGTAGCTCGCTACTCGCTTCATTCATTAGGAATGAGAAAAAAAATGTTATACTACTATTTCTACTATTTACTTCTAAATCTTATGTGAGTTCATTATATTTTATACTTTGAAGTTTTTCAAGTATGCCAGACGTTTTGTTGTTTAAAGCTGCTGAATTACAATAGCTTTTGTCTAATTTTAACTTCAAGTGCTTCTTCCTTCTTTTGCCTATTGTATGTAAGCTGATTAAATTGCTTTAAGCCCTCTCTATTTAGGGATTTGTGCACTGCTAGAATGTGTGGCCTTTTTTTCGCAAACTTATGAGGCCTTCTTTATATATTTTTTTAAAATCATTATATATCTTCAAGTCTTTATGAAGAAAAAATTTTGCTATACCAATATTTGCCCGCCGCATCGCGCGGGGTCACTACACTAGTTAATATGAAAGCGCAAAAAAAATTATTTGAAGATTTTATTCTTTCACACATATTTTAATGCTTATTTGAAGGAAAGTTAGATAGGAGATCTTCGTGCACAGCGCTCATCTCGTGGACCGCGATATTTGTCTGGTGCACATGCGCGTATTTTTAAAGATATTAATCATCAAATAGAGTGTATGGTGTAGGGAGTATAGGTGTACACTCGGTGCAAGGGATAAATTTTCATTTCACTGGCGAATTGGGGATAGAGAGCAATCCCACCAAATCCGGGTGTGCACCGCGATTTCATGCTGGAAGAAGAGCAAATTTTCCATTTCCCACAGCGAATCTTTTTTTTTTCCTTTGTTTTAATTCCGGCTAAAATGTCGGTATGTCAACAGTCCCAATATATTTATATATATGTGTGCAGATATACACAATTAATTTAATAGTTATTTTAAATTAATATTAATTAGTAAATTTATATTTATTCAAAAATTATATTAAAATTTAAATATAAAATAATAAATTTATATATTTATTTTATTTAAAAATATCTGTCATATCATAACTCAGATTTAAATAGGCTATCGATGATAATTATGTAGTGTTTTTTCATATATACAATAAATATTTTATATATTTTTAAAATTTTGATGAGCTCAAAATCTAAATATGTGTTTTAAACTAAAAATATGAAAATATTAATCACTTTTAATTCAAAATTTAAAATTTAATTTTGATGTGCTTTAATTAAAAATTTTTAATTATTATTTAAAATTTAATATCAAAATTAAATTTAATTCGCGGTCGAGACTCAAATTTGATATTTAATTTCAATTTTAATTTTTAAAAATATAAATTTAAATTGAAATTTCAATTTTGAATTTAAGATGAAATAAAAATTGTTTAATCAGATAAGATTAAATTTAAAATCAAATAAGACTTCCTATTGAATTTCACTAATACTTAAAGTCCAATTGATCCCACACTATAGATAGTTCCCATCTCGATCAATTCACTCCCAAATTAAGCACAATTGAAGAATCCATTACCAAGAAAATAAAAGATACTGTAGAAAGAAAGAACCAAACCGAAAGAGACATTGAAGGCTCAAATTATCAAAGCTCAAACACTAGACAATTTATGTTTTGGATTCAAATTAAAGGAACAAAACTATATATGAGGGGGTTAAAATTAAGAATGAATACAACGCACTTACACACTTACACTGGGTTTCAAAAACAAAATCACGTTACAAGAATGAACATATCACTACTGGGTTTCAAGAACAAACTGATCACATATTCAAAACGCCGAAAGAATCACATCAACTCGATCTCTTAATTAAACGTACCAAAACAAAAATAATCGTGGGAGAAACATGCAAGAAGGACTTTATATATATATATATATATATATATATATATATATATATATATATATATATATATATATATGCAACACAAGTTTAAACTTTAAACTGACCCCCCATGCATGCGTGCGTGCGTGCACATGTGCGCGGCGCATGGACGAACTTAATTAGGCTTTGGAGGCCATCTCCATCTCCTCCTCCTCGTCGGGCACATTCTCCTTGGAGATCTCCTCGAGGGACATCCCCTTGGCCTCCGGGACGAAGAGCGTCATGACGAGGCCGAGGAAATTGGAGACGGCGAGCACGAAGAGGGCGTTGCGGATGCCGATCCCCTTGGGGTAGCCGCGGTCCCTGGTGTCCGGGGTCCTGCCCTGCGCGGCGTAGAGGAAGCCGAAGGCGCCGACGATGGCGCCGGCCTTGCCGGCGGCGGCGGAGATGCCGTGGCAGGTGGAGCGCAGCCTGGCGGGGAAGATCTCGGCGGGCACGATGAAGGTGGTGCTGTTGGGGCCGAAGTTGGCGAAGAAGAAGGTGAAGCNTACATCTTAATGCTGCTAATCATAATGCTTTCATATATGATTTGTTATGCCGCTAATAATAATAATACTTTCATATATGATTTGTTTGCAAAATAGATTGTATATATGTATTAGTCTCTTTTAGAATATCAAAGTTTGATACTTGCGTAGATTTGTTGGTTTTTTTAGTAGGAACTTTTTGATTTATCTATGTATCAATGCAATTTTATTGGTTGGTGCCAATCTGATGATGTCAAAGTTGGATTCTGTTCAAGTTGTCATAGAATCTGACTTTTAAAGCTGATTATACATTCAATTCAGACCAAATTATCGTATTAGTCTATCGTTACTTAAGTTCAAACAAATTTGCAACCAATCAATCTATCGGTCGAAGCTAAAACCTTCCTTTGCTAATTCGGCTATATTTCTGTTATTCCTGTTCATCCACAGTTTGCTAAAGCTAAACTTTTTATGCTGTGAAGTGGTAATTTTTTGATTTATCATTGGCCCTAGACCACATGCTATATATATATAGTAGGAGTTTTTTGATTTATCTATGTATCAATGCAATTTTATTGGTTGGTGCCAATGTGATGATGTCAAAGTTGAATTGTGTTCAAGTTGTCATAGTAATCTAACTTTTTAAGCTGATTATACATTCAATTAAGACCAAATTTTCGTATTAGTCTATCATTACTTCAGTTCAAACAAATTTTCAACCAATCAATCTATAGATCGAAGCTAAAACCTTCCTTTGCTAATTCTGGTGATGGAGATCGGTTTTGATCTCAATGCACATTTTTGTGAAATTCTTAATTTCAATACAATAGGATTTGGTAGTTTTCTTTTATATCAGTTTTAAGCAATTTTTTTGGCTCAATATGAAAGATATGTTTTTTTAAAGAGAGAGCACTATTGAAAAATGGGATTTATAAGAGGAAGGGTTAATATTTGGATAAAATCTTTAGTTTTGGTCCTTTTTCTACTCTCTATCCGTTTAGTCATGCTTTACGACATGTTTAGTGTGATAATTAGCAGACATTTAAGGATCATATTGGTGTCCCGCCTCTCACTGTAGGAAGCACTTACCCTGAACAAGCATCTGCAAAGAGAGTAATTACTATTTTAATTGATTGATTTCTACATTGAGAACTGAATTAGAACTCAGAGAAGTAACTATTGCTAATTGCTATACCAAAGTCATGTAAGACTCCTCGGTGCCCTTCGAGATGTCCATTACTAGATTTGTAATTCATTCCTCTCTCTTCAGATTGCAGAACATTGGAAAATGAGTGCAAACCTTGAACCTTAGCACTTTTGCAAACTGGTGCCTGAACTTTCATTTTTGGCTGTTAAATGAATAGGTCCCTCTTCTTAATCGGGGTTACTTATCACACAGTCAATTTGGTCGCTTCTATTGCATATAAATCTTCTAAAGCTTTTAAACATAAAGAAATCTTCTTCTTTTTTTTTTTTACTGGAACATGAAGCATGTGATTACATGCTTCTCTGGCAGCGGTGCCACTGTAAATTGCATTGGAGGAGGGAAGATTATAAGCAGTTTCAGTTTTTTTTTTTTTTTAATTGGATGTATTTGGAAACGCAATACCTAAGTAGGCCATAATTGGATTTCTTGGCTGACTCTTTCCTTTGATTTCCTTCAATTCCAAGAAAGGGTTTGATGATGTTTTCAATTTTTTTATTTTCTTATTTTTTTTTACTACAATTTTCCTACCGCATAGTATATTTTAAATTAATGTTGGTAGCTTCTGACCAACAAAGATGTTATCTATATATATAGTGTATATTTCCANCCAGTAGCCCGGGACGGTGCCGCAGAGCGCGAGGATGGTCTGGGCGCGGGCGATGCGGAAGACCTCCTCGATGGCGTTCATGGTGCCGGCCTTGGGGATCCACCCGACCTTGCTGAAGATGTCCTTCTGGAACAGGTTCTGGCTGTAGAAGGCGATGTCGAGGAAGAACCAGGTGGTGGTGGTGGCCAGCAGGTGGAGGCCGTGCCGGCGCAGGAACTGCGCGGAGAAGAGGCCCCAGTCGTCCCCGCCCACCACGCCGCGCTCCACGCGCTCCACCTCCTCGACGATCTCCTCGTTCAGCACCTTCGACATGTCGGCCGCCGCCTGCTTCGCGTTGCGGGCCACGAGCGCCGTGTACCGCGCGGTCTCCGGCATCTGCATCCGCCAGTAGTAGGTCAGCCCCGCGGGGACGGCCCCGACCATCAGGATGATGCGCCACACGTAGTCGGCCTGCGGGACGGTCGACCCGCTGGGGTCGGCGCTGAAGGGCGGCGCGTGGTACCTGTTCTTGAAGCCGGCCGACACGACCAGCGCGACGATCCCGCCGGCCAGGATGCCGAAGCCCTGCATGGCGAAGACGGCGGCGATGAAGGCGCCGCGGGTCCTCTTGTTGGCGTACTCGGACATGATGGTGGCCGAGAGCGGGTAGTCGCCGCCGATGCCGAAGCCGAGCCAGAAGCGGAAGAAGCAGAGGGTGGTGACGACGCCCTTGGCGGTGCTGCCGAAGGAGAGGCCGGAGGCGACGGAGCAGACGACCATCATGATGAGGGTGAAGCCGTAGACGGACTTGCGGCCCATCTTGTCGCCGAGCCAGCCGAAGAAGAGCTGGCCGGAGAGGGTGCCGCAGAGGGCGACGCCGTTGACGGCGGCGGAGACGTTGGGGGGCAGGATGCCCGGGGCCGGGTAGTTGGGGTCGAAGTAGTAGATGCGGCCCAGCAGCTTGGCCACGAGCGAGATGCAGAAGAGGTCGTAGGCGTCCGTGAAGAACCCCATCCCCGCGATCACGATCGCCTTGAAGTGGTACAGCTGCGTCTTCGCCCCGTCCAGCCTCGTCAGCACCTTCAGCTCCGTCCTCGCCATGCTTCCTCCTCCTCCTCCTCCTCGATCCTCTCTAATTGATTGATATATATATACACTGTATCGCACAGCTCCTGCATGCGATTAATTAGAAAGTTTTCACTTGTCAATTAATTAATTTTGAAAGCGCAAGGTGTCTGTCTTTGTTCATAACTAGAATTTCTAGGAAATGAAAAATGAAATTAGATTGTTTCATAATAAAAAATAAAACAAAAAATCATTCAAAATATTTATTTTATTATTGAAATAAAAATTAGAAGAGAATTTTAGAATTTTGAAAAAAAAAAATTGATTAAAAGAGAACGGAGAGATGAAAGGAGAGTACGTAGTTTATTTCGGAATGGAACAATCTCAAATTCAAAATCAGATTAAATTATAACAAAAAAATGAACATTTTTTTAAAAAAAATAAAACTTAAATCTAAATTTAATTTTTTATAAAATAAACGATAATTATCAAAATTAATAAATTTTATTCTGATTTTATAATCTAAAATAGACGAATCAAATTAAGCTGCCTTAAAAATTCTGTGTGTTGAATCTCCATAAAAATGGACTTACACAACCTATGATATTTCTAGCTGGTACTTGCACTGGATTGTCCTTTTTTTCTTTCCTTTTTTTTTCTTCTTACAAAGGGATATACAAGATGAACAAATAAAATATTAATTATTCGGTCTAATTAAAAGCTTTTTCTTATTTCTTTTTTTTAGCAAGTAACTAATGTAGGAGACCCAATAAAAAGTTAGAAACAACCATACTACTTATAACTGGAAAGCAAATCAAATAATATATACGAATTAAAAGAGAGAAAAATGCAGTGGGTGCTCTAATAGGATATTCATTAGTGCAATAAAATTGTTTGAAAAAAAATACTGATAATAAAAATTTTAAATAAAAATCCTCTTCAACATTTTTTTGCCATGAAAAAACGGCAAAAACATTTTGTCGATTACTATCTCATTATCGCTACTCAAAATAAAATGAATAATTTTAAAAATTAGACCAAATATGCATGTAGGGGTGGAGGAGACCATTATTGATTGATTAGAGGATTGATTACTCACCCTGGAACAGGAGCTACAAAGCTTGGAGAAGCAGATAGAAAATTGCCCTGTAGTTTCTCTTCCAATGCAGCTGCTTATGTATAAATATACCCAACAAGTAGGAATGTCAACGGGTGGTAGATTTGATTTTCAAAAATATCCATCGATCCAAACCTTACTACAAACCATAAATCCAAATCTGAATCCAAATCCGCTATCCAAATCGAAACTCTTTCAAAAATTCAAAACCCGAATCCGTATCCGTACTCCAGTCTGAAACAATTATTTCTCTTTACTAATTTTCAAAATATATTATATTAAATCTAAATTTTAAAATATGAACACAAACAAAACATCGAATATTTTTATTTATATATATTATATAACGTAAAATCAATGCGAGTTCGGGTTGGGTTCGAGTTCGGATCAATTACAGACAAAATTAGCACTCGAATCTAAATCTGTTGGATTTTTATTTTTTATATCCGTATCTGAAACTATATATATCTAGTGTCGAATAAATCCGCTACGTTCGAATTCGAATTCGAATGAATTTTTGGATATCAGTACCCATTAACATCCCTGCCAACTAGGAAAGAATATGCTCTCTCTCTCTCTATCTAATTAAAATGTCATTAACAAAGAGAATATTCGTCGCATGTCAAGTATATATACATGAAGTCATGTTACACAACCCAGCCCTCAAACGCTCAACCCACCCCTCAAACGCTGTATATTCCTGTCTCTCTCTCCACTACCACAAACACCTGGATTAGTGCATTAAAAATAATCTAAATATCTTTCCTAAAAACGTCAAAAGGATTTATTTAGCAAGTTGGAACAGCTTGATCTTTAGATATCAACAAGTGGGGATTTTATTTTTGTTTTGAAAAGATAACAAAGCAACTACGCTTTGAATTTGAGACAGCCATAGTAGTGCATGTTTAATTAATCTCCCTTGACCCACACTATATCCAAGAAGATCATGCTAATTATAAGGCAAATCCATGTCATATGCCAAATAGTTTACCCCAGTTGGGTACTCGAGGAAGGAGAATAGTAATTTTAATATAATCTAAGCTTGCGTTATATCATCTACGTAGAAACCGTAGCACGGAAGATTGATCATACATACGTACGTGAGTGAAGTTCGAGAAGTTTAAGCTTGGTGTAGAAATATCAACTCATATAATTTATTCTAAATTTGACAAAAAGTATGTGAAATCAGTGTCACGTTTGGAGACTGCCTAATGTGGGTCCGCTTGGATATGCGTACAGACAGGCCGAACGAATAAGACCTCATGTATCCAAATGAAATGATAACATATGTTGATCTATACATAAATATACATAATATGTATCAAAACATGAGTCCAGCTACTATATTCTTATGAGTATATAGTCTTTTGTACTCATAAATTTTTTGTCGTTAAATCTATTCTTTAATCATTTTCATCCGTTAGATTATACTATTTAACCAACCAGCCACTCAACCCTAGGGGACCCACTATTAATCTAACAGTAACTACTAGATCTAATATCCTAACCACACATTTTTTTAATCTGAACGACTGAAAATTTATGAGTACAAAGAACTCTATACTCATATGAGTATAGTAGCCCCAGCCATCAAAACATAACTATTAGTGAACAGGATAAATTTAAGTACTTGAAATTCTTTTAGGGAAATAGTTTCACATGGAATAATATCTAAAGAAATAAAGGGTTGATTTGTAGAAATGATGTAATGATCGGATCCTTCCATTCTCGAATTTTAACCACAAAAAGTTTATTTGAAATTATATATATATTGAGTTTTAAATATCTAAGTTCTACAATTTTTAGCTAATCTGGATTGAAACTTCTAATTTATTAATTAAATTATTCGTTGGGCAACTTTTGAGTATCACTAGGTTGATCGCGGATCAGAAAAAAGTTCAAGCTAACCGGACGGTCGACCGCCTAATCAGCGAACTTCACCTACCATTTATCTCCCTCATTTTTCTTTTTCATTTTACCCTTCTTTTTATTCTCTTTTGTCTCTGCTAACTATGGATCGTAAGCGCTAACAAACTATCTCAAAAGCACGTATTATTAGAAATATATAACTGTTTCACTTAAAGTATACATATACAACTCACAGGTTTCAATTTTGACTCGATCCATCTAATCTTACGCCACTTCAAATATGACTCGGCTAAATTTGGCCTTACACCATTTAGAACATGACTCAGCGCACTTGGCCTCTTGCCACGGAATAGAATGCTGACCCATTTAAGCCAATAATCCCTCCTCTAGCATTTGCACAAATTTGTAGTATACAAGAATCGAACTCATGATCTCTGACTCTGATACCACTTGTGGATCATAAACGTTAACTAACTATCCCATGCTAATAGGAAAGGTGCATCCATCGCACTTAAGGACTCAACCAATAGCAATCACAGGTTTCGACCTGACTCAATCCATCTCGACGTGGAGTCTATTGTTGAGCCTCTTGTCGTTAAGTCTCTTATGGACTACAGTCTCATTCAACTTATTAGGTTCACGCAACTCAACTTATTAGCCACCTTAACCTATTATCGGGGGCAAAAAATTCGATATATTTTAGACCAATAATAAACAGCCAATACTAACCATATGTGAGGAGCTGTTTGATTCTTTGGAGAAGCATGAAAAAAAAGAATTTCAAGAAAAAAGTTTTTTGGGAAGAAATATATTTTTTAAAATTTTCCATCTATTTGGTTTTTTTTATAAAGTAAGCTTTTATGGGGAAAAAAAATCATTTTAGTGTTTTTGTTCTTCTAAAAAAATTGAAAAAAAAAATAAAAATGCTAGTTCTCCATAAAATATGAATTTAAAAAAAAAATACTTATTTTTCTTCAAACCAAACAGACAAGAAAAATTAGAGAAGCAGTCTTTCATGAAATATTTCTCTCTTTAAAAAATTTTTTAGCACTTTTTAACAAAACCAAATAGTTAGGCCTAAGTGAAGCTATCTTCGCTTCCTTTAGCCAGTTTTGATTTTGTAGACATGGAGATCTCGACCTCGAACTGGAAGGACCGCGCGTCTGATGGGATGTACTCTAAAAACTTAAGCTATTAAAAAACGGTGTTTAAACATTATATTTAACACTTCGACACCGAACATAATGCTCAATCCCAGAAAATTCATTCCCATATTTTTTATGGTTTTCGTAATTTTTACGTATAAATTAGATTTTATTTTATGTTTCGTAAAAACAACTTTTCTATGCATGGTTTACAGGCTCAATATGAAGACTTGGATTAAATATACTATTCCAAACGAAACTAATTAAGAGGCCGACGGAATTTGAACTCAAAACCTGCTAGCTGCTTCCGTATCATATAAAATAAACGACCACTTTGATAGGTTTTAGTTATTAGAAAGGTATTTTATTTAATATCTTGTATTCAACGAATCTAATATTGTTTCATGAATAGCTTTTATAATACAAAAATCGCATACTAATACAAAAATAGCTTTTATAATGCTCAAAGTTCTTTCAAATATTTCTTTAGAGCCCAATTCTGTTAGTGAACTGTTACAAATAGTTATTATCTCATCTCTGTAAAATTACTATTTTGCATTTTCAAATATACTCTTCTAACATCACTAATTTTTCTTATTTGCTTTCAAGTTAGAGGCAAAATAAGTATTTTGACTTTTGGCCCTTCTAATTATACTCTTCTACCATCACCAATTTTTTTTTATTTACGCTCAAGTTAAAGACAAAAGAAGTATTTTAACTTCTTTTTAGCTCTGATAGAAACTTAATTAATCCGGATTTAACCCAAAATAACTTAACGGGTACTAACAGCAGGGTTATTTTTAGATAGCGGAGAAATATATTAGTGGTATATTTGAAACAAAAAATATATAAGATATTTCAGAAATTTTGGAAAGTATATAAGATATTATCTCTATTAAAAATGAAGGCTTTTTAAAATAAAGTTCTTTAGAAATTAGAAGGACATAAATGGAATATACCAAGGAACAAAATCACATAAGCTGGAAATAGAAAGGCAACAGAACTTAACTTATTATTATAAGTTGAATTTGATTATATAACTTAGCCGTCAAAAAATATATATATTATAACAAATGAAATGACGCAATACAAAATATATATATATATATATATATATATATATATATATATATATATATATATATATATATATATATATATATGTAAAGTCTGGCTGCTATACTATCGATAGCATTTTTTAATCCAAGGCGAAAACTTAATAGCATCAACGTCATTGGTGCTTTGTGCTATTAATAGTATTCCAGCTTAGTTATAATATATATATATAGAGTCCGGCTATGGCGCTTGTAAAAGTACCAAGTATTTAGTGTTGTAAATTTTTAACCTTTAGATTTACGTTTTGATTCATTTCACCCGTTAGATTATACTATTCAACCACCACCCACTTAACCCTAGGAGGCCCACATCATCTTAACCGCCACATTCCTTAATCCAAGGGCTAAAACTTACAAGCACTAATGACTTGGTACTTTTAAAAGCATAGGAGCTCAAATTCATATATATATATATATATATATATATATATATATATATAATAAATGAGTAGATAAAAAATTACAGTTCAATAAAATATAAATTAACTAAAATAAAAAGATAATAGAGGGCCCACAAATACTAGATGGAATAGAGAATTGATGAATGCATGATGAATAAAATACTCTCAACCCTATCAAACAATACTGTAGCATAATACCAAAGCACAAGAAATATGTCAAGAAATTTTTTTCGCTTGTCATTACTTAGAAATTATTGTTAAGATTGTTACATCAACTTCTGCAGTTGGAATTATTTACACAAAAAATATTTCATTATATAGGACTGTTACGACAAATTTGTAAAAGATTTAATTATTTGCTCCAATGTGAAACTACCAAAAGACCATAAAAAAAAATAATAATAATAAAGCACATTTAAGTACGTGATGATTCGGTAGCTAGCCTAGTCCATATATAGTTGAGATGGAACGAAAACTTTAATTATAATCACCACAGAGTACAAAAAGTTGCATCTCTCCGAAAATCCTAATCCCGTAATATATCCCGTGCTCTCTTTCATCTACTGCACCAATGTATAAAAGAAATGGTAAAAAATTTATGTAAGTAACGGAAATTCAATAAGGGATGATTGCATGTGATTGAGAAATTTTTTTTTTTTGAGAGAGATAGATAGCATACTATTCCACTTCGTTTATTTAATTTAAAAGTAAACTTAGCTGAAAATGTGAATCAACTAGAATTCGAACTCAGAATCTTAGATATCAACTATCAAATCTTTTACCACTTATGCTAGAAATTTCTATCCTTTTATATCTGAGATAGTGAGATTACCGCTAACATAGGAAAGGGTAAAAAAAATAAAAGGCTATCAGGGAGTTAGGTTTATCTTTATTTAAAATAATTCTTTTCAAGTACTTCAAATGGAATTGTAACCAATTTGGGTATAGTTTTAATTGTTGCAATTGAACTTCCTCATGCAGTTGCAACTGCAACAATAAAATTCAAAAACATCAAAACAAATGTCTAATTTGAATCTGCATGTAGTTACAATTACAGTATAGTTACAACTATGTGTAACCAAACAGCCCCTAAGAGTAAAATTAGACATAATCCTAAGTTAAGTTAATGGATAGACCGAAATAGAATTGGTTTAGAAAACACTTGCAGTTCAAAAATTCAAGACATCTAACAACTCCTATCTTGACTAAATTCACCATCTTCTCCACTAAAACCCCAAAGGACTACTTCACATACAAATCAAGTTAATGGAATATTAAACTTGGCCATCAAAGGAGACTTAATGATTAAATGCACAGGATTCTCCTATGTAAGGGTGAAAATGTTGGAATACGGTTGGATTTTTGACAAAACCATATCTGCATCCATATTTTTCTTCGGATGCGGATATATGTCGGCTGCTAAATTTCTATTACTATATATATACACTAAAAACGAATTCGGATTTAAATATGATGAAAGAAATTGATCCAAAGACTAAAAGCTTGATAGCAAAAACGTCTTTTGTTATCAATAATATTCTAGCCCAACTCCTAATATATATATATATATATATATGGACTAAAATTAGCGCGAATAAGATACACAATATAATTAAAGGTTCAGACTCGTGTTCAAACTTTGTGTACCTACATTTTGTTTAATAAAATTTAATATTTTAACAAATATAAATATAATGTTAATATGAAATTCACACAAAAATAAATGAAGAACACGATAAAAAACTGTCTTATCTATTTTACGATATTAACGTCTCTCTTATCTTTTAGAGGTGAAAATAGTTGAATATGATTGGATTTTTTAAGAAACTATACTCGCATCCATATTCTTGTTTTTTTCCGGTGCAAATTTAGATACAAATATGAGTTGAATTTTAAATTTTTGACATCAATATTCACATCATATTGAATCCAGTATTGAATTCAATCAGAGTTTATCCCAATTACTTTCACCTTTACTCTAATACCTTTTACAACTCCTGTTGCACAATTTAAGCTTTTTTTTTTTTGCATAATAAGATAAAATACAAAAATGTTATTTTGTAAAATAATGGATGTTAAGATCTTTCGAGAAGCAAAACTAAAGTCTAAACTTTCTATCACAACAAAATATTATTATAACAAAACTTATTCTAACATTAAACGGGCCCAAAAATAATCGAATTTTGGACTCGCTGGTCCATTATTTGAGCGCAGAAAAAAAAAAAAAAAAACAGCCTTTGTGTTTTGTGAGTCCAATAACTTAAACTACCCTATTCATTTGATTCTTTAACGCCCGATTCTAGAATAGAAAACACTCTAAAATATAACAGCTATATTACTAGTGTGGTATCTGTAACCAATCAAATAACTCCTCTAGTGTTCGCCCACTCCATCATAATTTTTAAAAAATTACGATGGTTAATTTTTTTTTTTCTCAAAGAAAGAGATATGATTGGTTCGATATAGATGATATAATGTAACTGCTACATATTATACTCCCTCTTAGAATAGCCACTCCAGACATTCTATAAATAAAAACTAGGAATAATTTTTTATAATGCCCTTCTGTCAAACTATAATTTTATTAATATTTTTTTAGATTTTAAAATATCACCAATGCCTTCATAAATATTAAAAATGCTCTCATATGGCCTTTCTAATAAAACTTCACTCAAATTGGATGGATTACTTCTAAAATTGCATACAAGTCAAAAGCTCAATCCAAGTCGTAATTTGTAGGCTTTCCCTCATCAATAGGGAGCTAGAAGAAGCGAGCAGAATCCATTGAAAGTCCCGTCTGTCTTGTCCCTTTCCGTCATGGAGTCGCTAAAAAAGAAGCAAAGTGCATCCCCCCACAATAATCTAAAAAATTAGTAAATTTATCATTAACGAGCAAATTTCATAAATTTAATAAAATTTTCTAAGCACAAAATAATTAAATAAAAACTATATATCACACACTTAGGGGCCATTTCGTCGGATGTAATTAGAAATATTGTATAGTTGGAGATGCTGCAGTTATAAATATATATATTTTTTGTTTTGTTGGATGAAGTAAGAAGTAATACAACTATAAATAATTCATTTGTTGCATGTAGTTTAGAATTTCATTTGTAAAATTGTATCACTATGTATATATGGTGGTGAGATTACATGCAGTGTAGAAAAGAAAAGAAATTTCTAATGAAAAAATGATTAGGGAGATAAGCTTATATTTTCTTTAAAGTAACCCTTTCCAACTCCTGCAATTGAAACTGCAATCAATTTGGACGCAATACCAACTGCTGCAGTTGGGCATTCCTATACGGCACCAACTATAATAGCCGGATTCAAACGCATTAAACCAAGTAATAAATTTGAATATATATGTAGTTACAACTGTAGTATAGTTACAACTATATGTAACCAAACAACTCTTTAAAAAGCAATAAAAAACCATGCTATAAACTATAAAATGAAAAATTATATCCTAAAATAGAAAGAAATTAAAAAACTGCATAAGAAGAAATAGTTGAGGGTAAATTTTTCATTTCATCAAGTTAATTAGTACTTTAACTCTCCTTTAACCAAGGTAGGATAATTTGTAATAAATTCGTATTTAGACTAGTATACGTGATATTTTGGATTTTGAAGAGATATCCGTGAGATTTTAAAATTTTAGAAAAGTATATTTGAAATTGACCCTAAAAGCTATAGTTATTGAATATGCGGGAAAATGGATTTCTCTTTTGTCATCGTTGGCTAACTAGAAGTAATATCTAGTCGAATATTGCAAAAAACAACGGATAAAAGTAATTAAAGGGTTAAATCTAACGGTGGAAAACTCGATAACACCAAGTCCTTCCTGCTATCGATACTATTCCAGCCAGACTCTCTCTCTCTCTCTCTCTCTCTCTCTATATATATATATATATATATATAATTGAAACAAACAAAGTTAATAAGTGGCATCCAATATATTTGTTTAATAACAAAAAACAAAAAAAATATAGAAACTAGTATCATGTTTATTTGTAATTTTTTAATTTAAATCTTGTCTATAAGAAGGTGCAAAAGTAGGCGTTAAATTGCTTGCAATCCTTCGTACAAGATATTTATTTGGAACGAAATATAAAACTCAAAAATAACTTTCTTTTTGCTTTCAGAATTTTTTTAAATAAGTTATAATCTGTTATTTAACGGGATGTGTTGTAAGCTAACTAATTATAACAACACAAGAAAAGTTTTTCTTTCAACACATCAAATTTTGTAAAATTAGTACTTAAAAACATAAAAGAATTTATAAGAATACCGAACTAGGCCTAATTATTTACTTTTATAAAATTTATTATAAAGAAGATATACGCTATCTTTCAACCACCCGACGTCTGTTGCAAATGATAAAATTCAAGTGAGTAGCTCTCCGTCAATGTCTCGTTGGAATGATCTCGATCAACTGTCACGTGTTTATTTTGCATTCATCCAATAGTTTTTTAGATATTTTTTTATACTAAATTTTTAAAAAAAAAAATTAAAACCTAGCGCTAGAAAAATTTGCAAATTAACGAATTGCAGCAAAAACAAGAAAAATTCTAATACCAGGCACATCCAATTATACAAAACCTGTACCTAAATAACAAAAAGATGGTAATAATATCAAACAAGGCCTAAGTTTTTTGTTTTTTTGTTTATTGTTTTTTTTTCCTTTTTTGCCTTAACTGCCTTAGATATAAAAACTACAATCCTACAGGCGTTCCACTCTCTACCTGCATTCGATTACACAAAAAACTGTATTAAAATAAATATAAAAGATGCCAACGGCACCAAACGAGCCTATATAGTTCTTATTTCAGATGACAGAGGATAGTTTTATTTATATTTTATCTTTCAAAATTATAATTTTACTATCCGACATTTCAATTTGTTTGAATAAGTCAACGATAATTTAACTTCAAAATTTAAGCTAATTGCTTTCTTTAATAAATTTATAATTTTATAATTAAGAGAATTGCATACAGCATAGTAACGACGGATTTAAATTTTGCAACTCAAATTATCGTTGACCGACTCAAATCAAATAAATTAAAAGATTAGATAGTAAAATCAAATTTTGAAAGGTCGAGTGGCCGATTCAAAATGATCGATCGTGTAGGTAAGTTATGTAAATTTTTACATTCTTTTTTAACTAAAAAGTTACTTAGCATGGCATATAAATGAATCTAATTAATTGACTGCAGATTGTCCCAAGTCCTTAATGCAGCTTTGTAGCAAGCGCACAACTCCTGTCAAGAAGTAACTGTTGGAAAATTTTTCGGATCTTTTAGTAAAATATTTTTTAAAAACAATTCGAAAGTTTAATTTTAGTTTTAAGAAAATTTTGAAAAAAAAATTAAATAGTAAATATTGTAGAGAAAAAGATTATAAAAGGTCTGTGGATTGAGACATGCAGAGCACTGTGCTAGAATCAAAATTGCACCTCCACGTGCGAGGCTTCCCGGCAATTACTTCCAGCGATACAGCGTCCACGTTACACCCTATCGGCATGCTTTCAAGGTGACGTAAGATGAATCCAATAAGCTTTAAATCCAGCAAAATATTAGAAAGCTCAGTGGAATCAATTGGTCAATTCCGTGCAGCGCAAGATAAGCCTAAGATTCTGTAACATACAGGATATGGACTAGGACTCCGAAAAGATAAAAACAAAGATAAAACCAAAAAATAAAAATAAAGATCAAATAAAATAAAATAAACCCGGTGCCTGGACCACGAGCGCCGCCGCCCAGCCCGGCCCGGCTCGTGCTCGTGCCATGCGTGTGTTTAGTCAAGAGCATAACACACATTTTATCCCAAGCAACTAGCTTGAGAATGAAGGAGTATATAAATAACAACAACATACTTTTAGTTTCCAATGTAGAACTAATCCTTACATATGGAAACCATAGTATGGGCTCCCTAGCATAACCTATCAAGTATTGGGCTGCCCAAAAGATTTAATAAGTTTTAAATCACCAAAAAATTCAATAAATTCTAATATTCCCTCACATGATCTAAAACTTTAAATAAACAAACTGAAATTCAAAACAACTCAAAAAAATGTTGGATCTCTTATATCACGTATTCAGTAAGGGTACCTTTCGAATTTGAACCTTCACTTAATACTTGTCAATGTACATCCGATGGCACAATAGTGGACTATGCCTTGAACCAAGACCAGTGAATCGAATTTTCACAAACTGCACACATGGCACAACCGTTTAGACTCTAAGCGAGTGAGCGTTTTTATGGCCATGTGCTAGTATCGCTTTATGTGTGTTTTAGGGAGCCGCTTTTTTCCCATTAGTTACGGCCTCACGACTCCACACATATAGTAGGTTCTCAAAGGATATTTGCAAGGTCACACCCTACCTTATAGGTCTCGGAACCATTCAGGGCCAACGCCTTTCCTATCCACTTGCAGATATGAGCACAAAATTTATTGGTGTAGAAGCATTCAAATCGGATGTAGAAGCATTCAAAATTTATTGGTGTAGAAGCATTCAAAAGGGTTCAAAATTAATAATTTTTAATGGTTGATATATACCGTTTGTAAGTTTAATGGTGTAGAAGCATTCAAATCGGATGAAATTTTGATAGAAAATTTTTTATACTATTTACAACAAAATCAATACCTCTGATCGAAAATTTTAATGCTATATCACCACTTTTTGTGAGATTTTTATTTTCAGCCGTTGATTTTGAATCCTTTCGATCGCTAGGTAAATGATATCCAAAAATCACAAAATTTATTTTCTAGATAGTTCAAATGCGCTAGATCAAGTCTAACGGAGCCGATCGTCGATTCGCAAGCTCCATCATCGAAAACGGCTTAGGAGCACGAAGGCCTCCGTGCTCCTAATAGCANTGAGTGTTTATTTATTTTCTATCGGTATCTATGGATTGATCACAAGTCGAAACATGGTTAGAGCGGTTATGTGTCTTGAGCTTATACTAAATTCGGTTAATATCAATCTTGTAACATTTTCTGATATATTTGATAGTCGCCAATTAAAAGGAGACATTTTCTCAATCTTTGTTATAGCCATTGCAGCTGCTGAAGCAGCTATTGGACTTGCTATTGTTTCGTCGATCCATCGTAACAGAAAATAAACTCGTATGATCATAATTGTTGAAACGAAAATCAAAGTCTCTTGACCTTTTCTCATAAACAGATTGATTTAAGAAATATATTGATTGTCAAAATGAAAATAAACCACTGCTTCGTCTGGTGTCTACAATATTACAACATATATATATATATATATATATATATATATATATATATATATATTCATTTGCAGAAAAGAAATATTTTATTTACTATAATAAAAGAAACAAAAAGATTAAATTAGGTTTCGCTTCTAGATTGTTGAAAAATCTTTTCTGTTAGTAAAATTTTCTTTACCGGCAATTCGAAAGTTTAATTTTAGTGTTAGAAAAATTTCGAAAAGAAATTAAATAGTAAATACTGTAGAGAAAAGGATTAGAAAAGGCTTGTGGATCGAGACGTGTAGAGCACTGTCCTAAAAGCGAAATTGCCCCTCTACGTGTGAGGCTTCCCGGCAATTACTTCCAACGATACAACGTCCACGTTCCACCCCGTCGATACGCTTTCAATGTTGTGTGCAAAATGAACCTAACAAGCTTTAGATCTAATGAAATATTAAAAAGCTCCGTAGAAATAAGCGCAAAATATCAATGGCGAGAAAACAAAAGAAAGCGAGGTAGAGATTAGGGTTTTGCTCTCAGCTAGGCCCAGGTTCAAGTTAAACTCTTGCAACCTCCTCCAATATATATATCCAAGGCAAAGATCGTGCTTCAACGGGTCAATTCCATATAGCGCAAGATAAGCCTAAGATTCCGTAACAACTCTTGCAACCTCCTCCAATATATATATCCAAGGCAAAGATCGTGCTTTTACGGTCAATTCTGTGTAGCGCAAGATAAGCCTAAGATTCTGTAACATACAGAATATAAATTAGGACTCCGAAAAGATAAAGATAAAGATAAAGATAAAACCAAAAAATAAAAATAAAGATAAAATAAAATAAAATAAACCCGGTGGCTGGACCACGAGCGTCGTCGCCCGGCCCGGCTCGGCTCGTGCCGTGCGTGCGCTTAGTCAAGAGCATAACACACATTTTATCCCAAGCAACTAGCTTGAGAATGAAGGAGTATATAAATAATAACAACATACTTTTAGTTTCCAATGTGGGACTAATTCTCATATGTAAAAATCTTAGTATAGGCTCCCTGGTAAGTAGAGATGTCAACGGGTCAGATTCGGGGCGGATTTTCAAAAACCCGAACCCGAACCCGACTCCAAACCTGAGACCCGAACCCGAACCCAAACCCTCCGGATTTTAAAAATCCATATCCAAACCCGAACCCGACCAAAAATTCGAAACCCGATTCCAAAAATTTGAACCCAAAATAATTATTTCATGTTTCAATATTTCAAAATATATTATATTAAATCTAAATTTTTAAAATATAACATCAAATTTATATATATATATANAAAATTTCGGATATCCATACCCATTGACATCCCTACTGGTAAGATCCATTAAGTATTAGGCTGTCCAAGAGGTTTAATAAGTTTTAAATCACCAAAAAAAAAAAAAAACTCAATAAATTCTAACAGTGCGAACCCTGGCAGCTGTTAATTGACAACGTAGACTTCCTCCAATTAATGTTTGGGGTTCTCGTGTGCACCCCGAGCAATCCTAACAGCTCTATAAATGCTGTCAGTAAGCTTTTCAGAATGCGCTTGCAAACGTTGCTTCATGCGCTCCCAGCGTCTCTGATTTGCTCGAGCATCTAAAAGGATCTCTAGTAGTCTAAGCGCCTAATGAACGTCAGCATTCATGCTATCATTACTAATCGGTCAGCAGAAGCGGCCGCCGAGGCCTACTCCGGTATCGTCGATGACCGGTTATGGGCTCGTGATGGGATGGTCGAGTGCGATTGGTCGATTGAGTTGGCTCTCGGAACAGTTTGGTTGAAAATGCGACTCGTTCCCGTGTCGCTAGCCATGTATTTCTTACATGTTTGTTATAAGAATTTAAGTAGTTAGCTTGAAGAAAGGTCCCACCGGGCATGCCAGAAATGCATACGCTCATGGAGAAATCACAGCCCGACATATGGAGTAATCTTGTCCGTCCGTCGTTTGCAGGTCGAATCCAGCGTGGACCGGAGAGGGAATGGTTTGGACGGGTTCAATTCTGGAGGAAAGGCCTCTCAAAGTCTTCACACACAAGCCGAAAGCCTGTAAGACTTCGGCTTTCGGGCTCAGCCGTTGGTGCCGATGAAGTTGATGGAACAGGCCGTCGTACAGTAGTAATCCTTGAAAGGTTGCAACCAGCGTGAAGGGAGACGTGTGGAGCGGAGGTGAATTCACGGGTGAAGGCGAGGTGGTCCGACGATGATCAGAATGCAGCCGTGGGTGGTCATCATTGGGCCAGAATGTGGATTAAGGCAGGCCATGATTAATTTACAGCTACTTCTAAATTGCGTTACAGCTACTCCTAGGCTATATTACGACTACTCCTACTCCTCTAATAGTTCCACATCGGATGAAAAAATAACTCTGATTAGAATATACAAGGCCTCGCATGCTAGTAATAATAACTGAGTTTAAACATTCTAGACCGATAGTTTGGACCCAACAAATTATTATTACTAGTAGTTCGGGTCGTTATATCAGATTTTCTTCCTATGAGTGTTTATTCTCTTTAGCCACTATAACTAACTTGTGTGATTCGCCATCCTTTCTTTTCTCAATTGTTTCGTTATTTCTCATGTTTGATTGCATCCATTTAAATTTTGAACTATTCAGTTTCAAATGAGCCCGCCTTCTACTTGCTGGAGTGTATTTTCAAGCGCAATACCGAAGTCAAAACAAAAGTGCTCTTCAACTTAGCCCTTCACCAAAGCCCAGGCTCTCCGAGGAAATCTCATTCGGCGCCTTATATCGATCGGCACATATTTCCGATGTCAACACTGACACAACATTACATTATCTTTAAGGTGAGTAACTTCGCAAGTCTAGAAGTGTTCAGAAGCACTTAAATTTACATAACCTCCAATTCTCCTAACTTTGATCATAAATTTGCTAACATACAAATCAACTTTGTCTATGTTTACTGCAGTAAACACACACTTCCAACACTATGCGAATAAGCCCGACTTATCATGAAAAATAGTTTTTTTTTCTGTAATAGATATTCCACTCAAAATTTGTACAAAGTCGATCTAATTTGGCTGTGTGCACATATAAATGTAATTATAAGTTGAAAAGATAGCAAAATTAGTATAAAATTTTACTTTCTCAGAGTTAAAAAGTAACAGAATACGACATGAATTTTATGTAACGAAGGTGACTATTTTCTCCAATCCGAGTAGTGGAGGTGGGTGAAAAGTTTCAGTGGTTTTGTATTATCTTGTTTTTACCATGGGAGGATTACGTGTTCAATTTAATTTGCACTCATTTTATGGTAATTTTCACGAAGTAATGATGTGCTTACGGAAAAAAAGAAAAAAAGAAAAAAAGAAAAAAAGAAAAAAAAAAAAAAAGCCTATGTATAATTCCCCCCTAGTGGTGAATAAAGATCTCCTTTTTATCTTCAAAGTGTAAGCCACTCACTTAGTGGGGAAACAACTTATGGTGCAATAATGACTTTAACCTAATTATTTCAATTCCTAAGCATCTAACTTGAACTTTTTCTTGTTTTCGTATGCGAGTCAATATAAATCCTCTGAGAAGACAAAAATAATAAAAAAAACATCCATTATTTTCTGGTTTTTATCGCGGCACTACATACAAAGGAAATTGCCAAAAGTCGAAAAATGAATGATCAAAAATGAATAACTATATAAAAATAAATATTAGACTTTCTCAATTTATAATCAGAATTATCAAAATAGATTGTTTTACACTATCAAACAAGCAAACAACTCATATTGAATGTCCAAAATTGCCAATTTTGTGATCATTTGATCACTAGGTAAATAATTTTTAGGGTAAACTTCAAATACCCCCCATGTGGTTTCACACTTTCTCACTTTAGTACCATGTGATTTAATATGTATCAAGTTAGCCCATATGGTTTCGCACTTTCTCACTTTAGTACCCTGTGATTTAAAGTGTATCAAATTAATACCCTGTGGTTTCATTTTTTTCTTTTTATTATCCATTTCATTAATTTTTTTCGTTAAATCAGTGACAAAGTTAAAATTAAAGGATACTAAAGTGAATATTCGATAAACTTAGGTAGAGTATCTGAAGTTTTTTGTATATAATTTAACCAAATATTAACGGAGGAAAAAAAATTAGTGATAAAGTTAAAACTAAAGAATAGTAAAGTAAATATTCGATAAACCTAGATAGGGTATCTGAAGTTTTTTATGTATAATTTAACGAAATATTAACAGAGGAGCCGACGAAAAGAGAAAAATAAAATCACAAGGTACTAAATTGATGCACTTTAAATCACAGGGTACTAAAGTGAGAAAGTGCGAAACCATAGGGTACTAAATTGATACACTTTAAGCCACAGAGTACTAAAGTGAAAAAGTGCGAAACTACAGGGCCGACAAAGAAGTTTACATGGCAAAATTCTTAAAAATGCAAATCAAAATCATGATAAGAGGATTGTACTTCCAAAAACTAACAAGTTCTACCTTTTTATTTGCCTTATAATTACATATTTACCTTGCTAGGAGAATGCGCAGACAAGTTTGCATGTAATTGGAAAGTACAGTAGCAGCAGATGCCTTGTGATGTGAGTTCACCTTTTCCGCGTTTCTTTTTTTTTTTTTTTCCTTTATGTGAAAGAATAATTAACTTTACGTAAGTAATATATAGACATAGTTTTCATCTCATGCCCTAAAGAATTGTCAGAGAGCATGATTCAAAAACTGAAATGACCAATCGTTTCTAGAGCAAGTGGCAAAGAATTTGGTGGTTGGTACCCGAGACCTAAGTTCGAATCCTAGTTAGATTCCCATTTTCAGCTAAGTTTATTTCTAAATGAAATAAACGAAACGGGTAGCGTGCTACCTATCTCTAAAAAAATAATAATAATAATAATAATAAAAACTGAAACGATTTGTTGCTCCTTTGTTATTTGCTTAAAAAAGATACATTACATGAATCATATCCACTTATTGCTCTTGCATTGTCCCTTTATGTTTTACGATTTGTATTTGATCTCTACTAATACTTTCACACTTTGTTTGGAAGGAGAAAATAGAAGGAAAATAAAACTATAAAATGTATAGAACTTATCTAAACTATAAACTATTTTGATTTAAACTATAAACTATTTTGATTTGACTACTCTATCTTTCAAAATCTTGATGTTACTAACTGATCATTCAATTTGTTTGATTTTAGTCAGTCAACAGTACTTTCACTTCAAAATTTGAATGCATCATTTATTTTTACATATTTAATTTATATATTTCATATAATTTTTGCAATTATAAATTCACTAAAGTAATTAATTAGGTTAAATTTTAAAGTCAAAGTGCCACTAAATAACTCAAATCAAATAAATTGAAAGATTAGGCAGTAAAATTAAAATTTTGAAATGTTAGATAGTTAAATCAAATAATTTATAGTTTAGATAAGTTTTACATATTTTTTTTTAAAAAAAAAGATAGAATTAAAAGTAAGAGAAAGAAAAGTAAAGAAATTAGGCCAATTTACATTAAAAAATCCTTTATTTTTGCATGTTGGCAAAAATAGATCACTATCTTTTATTTGCATATTTGGTCTGTTTTTTTTATAAACTGATCAAATTAAATATCCTTATTTCTCTTTCTCTCTCCTTTCTCTCTCGTTCATTTTTTTCTGCTCCGTTCATCTCCATTCTTCTTGCCATTCCATCCTCTTTGTCTCCTCCCGCTTTCTCTCCCTTCTCCTCCACCGGCCCCACGTCGGCGCTGCGCTTCTCTCTCCTACTTCGCTCACACCTCCGCCAATGCCGGTAGCGGCGACGCGGGTTTGGATATGACACATATCTTAAAGGTGAAGTTGCGGCAAAGGGTGTGGCTGCAACAATGACGGCAACGAGAGTGCCGCAGCATGCATTTGAGGACGATGAAGAGGGAAAGCGCGTCGAGGTAGGAGTGGCTGCTGCGACAAAGCACAAGGAGGGAGCGTGATAGCGAAAAATGATGCGGAGGCAAAAGAAAAGGAAGACAAAAGAAGGAAAAGGGAAAAAAATAAAATAAAAAAATAAAAAATATATTTTTTTTCCTTCTTCTGGGAAGGCCACCACGCATACCGGCCGCTACAAGATGGCCAACAAGGAGAGAAGAAAGAAAAAGGAGAAGTTGCATTCTTGGAAACAAAATTGTATTGTTTGAAACTAAGTAACACTATTTAAAACTTAATTTGCACCATTTAAAACTATTTGAGACTTAAATTACAACTTCGAAAATAGTGTAATTTCAACTCAAAGAGTGCAATTTCTTCTTCTTTTACTTTGTTCTCTACTTCTTGGCCTTTTCTACAATAACCATGGCATATAATGGCCTTCCAAGGAGAAGAAAATTATTTTTTTTCCCATTTTCTTCTTTTTTTTCACCCTCTGCATCCTTTTCTGCTATCGTGCTCTCTTCTTCACCCTCTGTCGTAGCGGCAGCCGCAGCTGCAGCCACCATCCCCAACCTGGTGCACTTTTCCTCTCCATCGTCCTTAAATTCTGCAACATCTTTGTTGTCGTTTCCGTCCAGGACCACACCTTCAACAACAGCCTCACCTCCGCAATATATACCATATCTAACCTTGTGTCGTTGCCGCCGACATCAACAGAGATGTCGGCAAGGTAGAAAACAGGGGCATGGCATCGACGTAGGGACAATGGAGACGGAGGATTAGGGAGAGGAATCAAAAGGAGAAAAAGAGTAAGGAACACGAAGGAGGAGAAAGACAGAAAAGGCAGAGAAAATTGAACGAGAGAGAGGAAAGAGAGAAAAAGAGGAATAACGGTATTTTGTTTACTAAAAATTCAGACCTAATTTATAAAATTCAAAAAATAGCCTATGTTCGTAAAAATACAAAACCAATGGATATTCTATGCAAACTAGTCAAAAAAGTAAGAAATTTTCTCTTCTATTGTTTAGATCAAGAGAGAAAAAACAAAAAAAAAAAAGAAAAAGAAAAAGAAAAAGATATGTATAGCACACATTGGGGGTAAAACTGCCAGAGAGAAAGGGAATATGCTTAAAACATTAAAAAAGAAAATATTCATAAGATTCATCCAAAAAATTGTTACTGGGGACTTCTATAAAAGAAAAACTTTTAAGTTCAGGAATTCATATAAAAAATTGAAAAATTATGGCCTCGATGCCCTTTACTCTTTTTTGAAAAAACTTTAAATACCAACCCTATGGTTTCACACCTTTTTATTTTAGTATCCACGGTTTAAGGTGTATCAATTTAATACCCCATAGTTTCAGTTTGCTCTTTTTATTATCCCCCACTAATTTTTTTTTCGTTAAATCAGTAACAAAGTTAAAACTAAAAGATATTAAAGTAATATTCAATAAACTTAGATGAGTATCTGATGTTTTTTGTATATAACTTAACGAAATGTTAATAAGGAGCTTACGAAAAATGAAAAATACTTTTTGATGTGTTAGAAAAATACTTTTTTTTATTGTTATAGTTTTTTAGCTTACAATACATCCGGCTAAATGATAAATGACAACTTATTTATAAAAATGTTGAAAGCAAAAAAAATAAATAAATAAATATTTTCTAGTTTTTACCAAATAAATACTTTGAATGAAAAGATTACTTGCAATCCACTGTCCGCTCCTATACTTTTGATATACAAAATTCTATTTAAAAATAAAAATGAAAAGCAAACACGATATCAAACACGTCCTAGAGATTATATTAAAATCAATTGAGAAGTCAGAGACTTTTATAAAAATTTCCCAATATTCTTTGGATTACTATTAAATAATTACGGAGAATAACATAAAGAAAGTACAAAAAATAATGTGGATACTTAACTTTCTAGCTGTCCCATTAAGTGCATTATTAAGATTGATTCAAATTTTTTCCAAAATAATCAATATCCAAATATGATTAATAAGCACTTGCATAGATGTTGTTTTCCTCTTTTTTTTATTTTTCCTGCATATGAATGCATAGTAAAAAGTAGGTGATTAGGAGGTCATTTCTCACTATCAGAATTTTACTGTGCTGTAAACTAATATTAAATTACCAATTTGAGGAACCATGATTCTATCCCACTAAAAATGTCTGATAATGGTGGAGGCCACACAAAAGAACCTGTAGTCCATTTCTCACTATAAAAAGCTAACCCTCTCATTTCCTATTCTCTAATAACACACTAAAAGCCCACAATTCTCCAAGTTTTACTTCCAGGTAAGTTCCTCATTCACTCTCCTATCCTTTTTCTTTTCCCAGATCAGTTCTTACAATACACCAAACAAAGCACAAAAATCATAACTCTACTTTATGTTTTATATTGATGATAACTTAGTTTGACACAAACAAAAATCAGGCGAAATCAAGGATGAAGGTGTTAGTAATTCTCCTGCTCATATCAATGACACTGGAAACTTATGGGAGAATGGCCATGATGGATCATCATTCAATTGGTGAAGATATGGGAAAGGCGCAATCCACACAAGGGTATTACGGGGGAAGCTCCGTCGACAACCATCATAACATTCCAAGAGATCAGTATAACAGCCACGGAGGCGGAAACACTAGCCAAGAACCCTCAGGAGGAGGAGATGGAGGGGGTGACACAAATAATTAGGATGTGGGGAGTGTTTTGATTCTCAAAGTATATATATATAGCATGTGGTGAGGAAAATACTATGTTTGGATGAGTACTATGACGGCTACTTAATTCGCATGTGAGAAGTTCGGATCTGAATGAATAATTTATGTAATTGTAGTGCCCTATGTTGAAAAGTAGTTAAGTACCAATAAGAACGGTCATATGTATGTATGTATATAAATATAATGAATAAGAATAATAAGGTATGCTATTGTATACATGTATGCAGATACTATATTACGTACATATGCATCTAAAAGCATCTAGAAGTGTGTTTATCAATGGCCATCTGGTGCTCTATGTGGGTGCAAATGTTTAAAGAACTTAAAATCAAAAATTAATAATGAAAATTACATACAGGTCACGCCATGGATGCTGCCTTAGATATCTGTAGGGTTATTTTTAGGTGTTTAAAAATTTGCATGAGCAGATGGGATTGAGTAGTGAAATAGAATTTCTATGAGATAACTGAGCTTCTTTTAAGAATTTCTCAGAGCAGACTCAACTTACAACTCATTTGAGATAAAAATACGAATTAGGCCGTTAGGATTCATATCACCAACCCACACAACTTCCTCCAGAAGAATGATTAGCACATACTTGACATCAACAATTAGCTAGCGATCCTTATAGGAAGTTGAGAATAATATATATCACAATTGGATAGAGAAAATTGTTAACATTTCTAGCAATCCAACTTCTATCTTTTGCTACAGTGACGAAGTCAAAGAGTTCAATTTCCCTCATATCACTACAAAATCAGGTCAAATGTTCAATTGCATGCACAATTGGTGCTAGAGAAAAGAAGTTTGCCCTGGTTGTTCTTGCTGTCTTGTACTTTTACGAAATGAGATGGGCAGGATGAATCTAAATCATGATATAAGATGAGAGATAAGATAAATGAAATGAGTCCATAGTTACACCATTCGAGCACATGTGTGCAAATGCATGCATGCCTGTACTCGTGAGTGTGCGTATATGCGCTTGCGCATGCATGTTCCTTTGCTACTGTTGCATGCGTGCACGCACATCAGTTCTGTGCGCACATGCATCCCATGTGTTTTTGCATACACAGATCTAGGATTCTAGATTCATGTATATACGGTGATAATCAAATACACAATGTATCTTCAAATAGTGGTCAAATATCACCGAAAACAATAAGCTATGGCATAAATAAACTATATGTATTCCTGGTCACAATTAAAATACTATTTTTTGTCCAGTTTCTCGATCAGCTACCAATTCTGAAGCTATCTGAATAATTATTTTCCTACAAAGAATTTCTTAACGTAGTCCTACTTTCACTATGGAGAAACATATGCAGTGTTGCAGCAGTTTCCATAGAAAAAGCATCTCTAATTATATAGATAGGATATGTAATGTCATCTAAACAATAGAGTTTCAAAGTTCAAGCATAAAAAAGTAACGAAATAAGGTGCCATCAGTTACCTTTCTAATAGTAACTGTCAACTGTATAACTACTCTAGTAGCTATCAGTTGTATTTATTTACAATAACTATAATGCTGGTAGAAGCAGGACTACTCGCAACTATATAAAAATAATACCTGAATAGAATATTGTCCACTACCACATTTCTGCCTCACCAAGAAGAGAACAGCAAGGATCACCCCATTCCATTTGTGGAATCCTGCTTTCCAAAAAGAAAGAGGTGCAAATCCTAGCACTAATAGCAGGAGCCTAGCTAACGAAGCATTCGTGGTTGACCTAAGATGGGGCCCAATTAATAACAAGCTGGTTGTTCTCTATTTGGTGGGTTTAATGTCTGATACTCAAGAGGCAAAAAGTTCTTGCACTATCACAAAAAAAAAAAAAAAAAAAAAAAAAAAAAAAAAAAAAAACACTAGCACAACATGCACTAAATGGTGACAGATAACTTCCCACAATGGGGTTGATTTGACTTGGGCAGATTTCCCACCACATGAACTTTTTTAACCCATAATTAGCTTTACTTTCCTACAACCACCAGTAGAACAATAGGTTAGTCTCCTTCATAGTTCTAATTTTCAGGGCAAAACCTGGACAATAACCTTGTATATGTATTGTCTAGAATTTTCTACTTTCAGCACATTTTATCAGCCCTTTTCTTGTGGGCAACTAATATGCAAGTTTCTGAGCTACAACTCGTTATTCTTCTTCGATGTATGTTCTGTATGGCTTCCAAAACAGTTTCTTTAGTCGAAACGCAAAAGGTGACATTTGGTCCAAACATGTCCAGAATTTCCCTTTTTTAGAATTCAAATTAGAAGCATCAATTTAAATATTATAATATTTGCCATAAAGAAAGCTGTCAAATGATTCCAATAAAATAAGATACGGAGATATTTCAAATATCTGAATAGAGAAAATACGCCTTCTACATATCTTTATAGCCCCAAAACATCTAATGCTTAGCTTCAACAGCAAAAGGAACACATATAAGTGTCATATGGTTGGATGTAATTATAAATGCAGGGTAGTTAGATGCGTGCAATTGAAAATGTAGCAATTACAACTGCATACTATTAAATTAAGTGAAATAATCATTGTTCTCCAAAAGCTTAAGCTTAAATTATTAGATGGCCTAAATCATTATATTCAACATACCCCTTTTATGCCTGCGCTCGAGCAATTTGGTAGGCCCAAGATATAGACATTAAATGGGAGAAAATTAAATAACGTAGGGAGCCTAGCAAGACTCGAACTTTATACCTCCTGTTTTGATATCATGTTAAATGAAGTAAAACAACTATGTTCTCTTATAGCTTAAGCTACTAGAGACCAACATTTTAATATTTTATATTTAACACATGCATCTTGTTTGGTTGGATATAGTAGAAGTGTTGCAACTATAAATAATTTGTTCGGTTGGATGCACCTCAGAACTGTATTTACAAGTTTTATTACTTTATATATGGGATGTGTTGGATTTTATTGAGTTTGTTATGATTTAAAACTTATTAAAACTATTTGATTGGATTTCTTTATTGGGTTTGTTGTGATTTATTCTTTGAGTTTTATCTTTATCTTTATATTTGTCCTAATCCTAATCTTTTTAGGTATAATCTTAGGCTTATCTTGTTCTACTCAGATTTAATGAGATAGAACAAGATTCTCGTCTTGATTATAAATATGGGGCGAAGGTGCATAAGTTAATGAAGAATAATAATTAATCCGAGCATACCTAAAGCCTCTCGTCTTTTTCTACTTTCTCCATTTTCGCCGAGTTTTATTTTGCTGGATCTGAAGCTAGTTGGGTTCGTCTTGCGCCACCTTGAAAGCGTGCCGACGGGGTGGAACGTGGTCGTTGTATCGCTAGGAGTAATTGTCGGGAAGCCTCGCACGTGGAGGGGCAATTTCGCTTCTAGAACAGTGCTCTGTGAGCCTCGATCCACAGGACTTATCTAAACCTTATCTTTTCAATATTTTTGTTTAATTTTGTTTTGGGATTTTTCCAAACTTGAATTTTAATTTTCGATTTGGTTTTTACAGAATATTGTAATAAAAGATCAGAAAGATTTTTCCAACAGGATGTGAGATTACCCTCAAAGTAGAAGGAAAAAATATATATATAAAAGCTGGTTGGGGAATGCTCTCTATAACGATAGTAATTGGAAGTGCAGTCAATTTGTGTATAACTTCAACAATTGAGCCTCCTTGTGCAGTTCCAACTACAGCAATTGAATTCAAACGCATCAAATCAAATATCGTATTTGAATTTATATGTAGGCACAGCTGCAATGCAATTGCAACTACGTGTAACCAAACAGCCCCCAAAATGAAATCAATTTTGAAACATTCTTGAAAGAGCAAAACAACCTTGATGATTTTGGATGGTTGAACACACTATTTATTGATCTCTCAGTCATGTAAATAGAAATAGGCAAGAAATAGAATTATAGAAGGATTTTGAAAAATCCCACTTTCACCTTCTATCCTATAAAAATATCATCATAGCCCAAGCATGTAAATGTACCACCAAGCATGCAAATGTACCACCACTAATAAATAGGGCCAAGTGTTGTGTCGCTTCCCTAATTTACTAAGGCACCGTTTAAGATTAACTTCCATTCAAGGATAGGGATAAATCTCTTCATAGAAGATCTTACAGGAGCTAGCCTAATTGAGGAATATACTTGGCATTGCCTAGAATAGTCGACTTATCATGGGAATACAATAATTCAAATTTATTGTCAAATTGCAATCCCAGGGGAAACTGTATTTTCAAATGTTGTTTAATGGGATCGTGAGAACAGAGTTGCCGCTGCCCTCACGTGATTCTCCGAACAAACACTGCCTAAATATATAGTATCCATCCTAGCTTCAAATGGAAAATCGTGTAATAGCCAACTCATTTTCAATCCGACACACTATCAGGTAGGGGAAGGAGCAATTCCACAGCAGAAAACCTGTAGCTTGCAAATTTTATCTAAAACAACCATACAACGAGAGTGCAGTGCTAATAGCATAGTAATGAAATTTTGAAGGGAACTATTGCATTTCGATGTCGATGAGTATATGCAGTAGACTCACATTTCACTTTCTGAAAGAAGATAACGTTGAAGTCCCATCATATCATTAAAGTAGCATGGAATACTAATTGAAAACCTTAGATCATCATGATTCATGTTCCCAATCATTTGTTACAGTGCAATTAAAAAGTCTGGTAGTGCTCAAGGGTATTGTTGCTAGTAAAGTTCCGACTGTGAGCATAAATCTGCTTTGATCATATTCAAGCAGCGATAATATCAAATCAGATACTTAGACCAAGAATTACACCCAATCACTTCGTGGGCAGTTATAGGCCACATTGGGCCAAAATTGATAGGGTGTAGTTTTATAAGACACATCCTACTGAATCGAAGGTTGAAACTCGATTCTGAATTGTGTTAGCTTCAGGTTTTTAAAAATGGAAATGGATGGATGGTACCTAAATTAGTCTGTGTTTTAAGTGTTTTTCCAGTTCTCTTGCACCTGATTACTGTAAATTGCAAGAACTGTAACTGACTTATGATTGGTTATTTAATCAACAAAATGTTTCTATAGATTACGGAAGCATGTGGAAACAAACTGTGTGCTTGATTATAATCAAAACAAGCTTTCTCTAAAAGGACATAGAACCTATGTGCTTAATTACATTTAAATTTCTATATAGATAGTACACGTCTGTTTTGCAACATAATTCAAACACAGTTTTCTGCTACTTGTAATCAGACCTTTATGTCATGCCTACCGAATATGTAATCGTCTATGTTCAAATTATCGACTTCTCTAGTAGCGGTTGCAATAGTAATTTTATAGTATAAAAAAGGAAAGATTGAAAGCGCTTTTGAAATGTCTAGGCCTTCAATAGTATAAAAATAATGCTTTTGGGCACCACATACCAAACTAGGCCTAAGTCATTGCACATACAACAGAAAGCTTCTTTTTTTTTTCTTTTTTCTTTTTTCTTTTTTTTTTTTTTTGAGAGAGATAGGTAGCACGCTACCTGCTTCGTTTATTTCATTTAGAAATAAACTTAGCTAGAAATGTGAATCAACTAGGATTCGAACTTGGGTCTCGAGTACCAACCACCAATCCCTTTGCCACTTGCTCTAGGGACAGTCGGTACAGAAAGCTACTTAATGAGTTAATGTTGAATAATATATAAACGACATAAAGTTCGCTACAAGAGCATGAACAGATGGCTAAATATAGAGATGGCTATGTACATATATTATAGTTACCACAGGGAAAATCAACAGTGGCCACCAGGATTGAGGATTTCAATTTGGGCCCCTTACCACAATTAGATATCGAAAAAGGCACCAAACTGATCCAATTTATCCAAGAACTTAAGCTACTAGAAAGGAATTTCTTTTTTCACTTAATTTCGGATCTTCAACTTCCACCTCTTAGCACAGCTCAAGAATTTAGATAGGCCCTAGATTGATTAAATGGGTGAACACTTCTTTAGTTTAACACTGGTTTACAGCATAGTTCTAGGTTCGCATCTCCTGCTTTAGGAGACTGATCTTTGTAACAACATAAGATGTTGGACAGTTTTAATACTTTAAATTAATAAGCTACCTGTACGCCAGAAAGCTGCGCACAGAGAACACATTTAACATACAAAAAGAGCACCCATGAGAAAAGCAGGAAAAAGAGGAGGAAGGAAAGAAGAGGGAACAGCTGAACACCAAATGAGAAATATCTGAACATACAAAGCACAATGCATGAAATTAAGTAACTACACTTTTCACAGCAAAATAAAAGAAGAGAAAAGAAGAAAACAGTGAAAAGCAGGATTCTAGAGATTGTGAAATACCTTATATACAGACCATAAACTGATGGTACAATGAAAGTTGATCAGCGAGCTCAAATAGCAGAATGAGAGATTGATGGAGAAATTTTGCTTTAGCTCTTCACTCGACAATGAGTCCCTTCCATGCATTCACTTCAAGATCATGCCTACACAGAAAAATCATATAAGAAACTTAGCTTTTCGTACATTACCAATCATCATAAGATAAAAGAAAAACACTCACCAAGAGAGCAAGCCAACCATGGTCAATAGTTCACAAGGTTTGTATCTAGAAGTTGCACAAGTCGATGTAGATAACATTTTACCTACAAAAAGAAAATAAAAGTTAAAACAAAAGAAAATCATAAGCTGGTGTCCGTATAGCAGAGCCCATAATTTTATGGGTATTAACCGCACGTTCCTAAGTAGGAATAACAGCAAAGTTGGTGACCCGAGTTTTGAATGGAGAACATGTGATGTGTAAGCATCAACATTTCCTTGCACAGAGATTTCAATCTGGCACAACAAAGCTGAAGAAAAATTGCGTAGCAGCTGACAATAGGTACTGATATATCAATTACCACTGGTGTTCCCAACAAAATATCTAGTCTAACTCTAAACACTTCATCTATCCTAAATTAGAATTCCGGTTTAGAATACCTTCTCAATTTTTTTTTTCTTGATGTTATTGAATATGTATATTGTTATTAAAGGAGAACAGCAGAAAGCTTCTCTATTAATTCATACAACATTATTTCAACGGTGCAAATGATAAGCAATAATAAAAGTGTGACATTGCCAAACCTCTATGAGGGTAGTAAGCTCTAAATCGTTATTTTATGGTTTGTTTTAAGCTTTACATCATACCACTTTCATATGTGAGTGTTTAATTTACTCAGATCATGGCACTAAAGAAAGGACAAATACTAAAGAGATCACTTTGTTGATTGCTCACTTGACAATAGCCAAAGATTCACCACAATGCCCCTGATAATGGTGCAGAAACATATTAAAATGAACATGTTTATTTCCCCTATGTTCATACAGCTCAACGTATATGTTTACATTCCAGATATACAAAAATGGCTATCGCACTATTAATGACCGAGCATCTCTGTGTGCTCATAAAGCAGAAAAAATGGATTTTCTTTTTTTTTTTTCCAAAATGGTGGTGGGTAATATACCCACTGACCAAGTATTATCAATATTAATACAGTTACATAAGACTACGACTACAAAAATTTAGTACTGGTTATGACACACATCTGAAATATTCCAAATGTACATATCCATCTGAAAAAAATGGAAATATTTTAAGATAAGTAACATAGTATTACTTAGTGGACGCACAATTTTGAAATAAAATAAGCATAGAATGATGGAAGGGCATATAATATAGGAAAGATAAATAAAAAACTACTGTACAAAACTGAGAGCCAAGAAAGGAACAGCATGTAACAGAACAAACAAGTGAAACAACAATCAGACAGAATTGTGTAAAAATGTACATACTTTAAATTTTTATAATATATGTGTGTGAGAGAGAGAGTTGGCCCCCAACCCCTACTCTGCCCAAATCAGTGGAGAATGAGAGGGAGAGAGAGAAAGAGAGGGAGAGGAGAATTGGGATGAAAAATAAAAAAAAGAAGTGCCCCGCCCGCCGCCCCCCCGCCCTAATTAACATAGAAGCGCCATGTTGGATTCCCACCGCAGTTTCATATATGTACTAGTGTAGGGACATGCGCAATGCGGTGGATGAAAATTTAAAGAAAAAAAAATCTAGAATACAAAATGTGTACAAAAAAATTATCATTTACCAACCCAAAAAGAAGAGAGATGAGGAGATGAAGAGGAATAGCAATACCTGGTGAAAGTCGGGCGAATCTGAGTGCTCAATCTCGTCGCGGCATCCATTGAGGCCTCGAAGAGCATGGTGTCGAAAGTGACAGAGGCGGAGCCTATGGTTTTGACGGCATTGCGGTAGTCGAGGACAAAGATGTCGTTGATCTTGGTGATGTGCTAGCTTACCTTCTTCCTAGTAACCTCAAAGATGATTGCCACCTCTCAAAATATGAGCAGAGGCAGAGGCGATGTGCTGCTGTGGGGCTTCAACATGGAGAATGATCAAAAACTTAGGGAAGGGAAATAGGAGGAAGGAGAGAAAGAGAGAGATAGAGGAATAAAGCGATTGGCGACAGCATCGGCACCGTCACCATCCTTGTCGAGGGCACGTAAGGCATGGTGAAAGCGGCGGTTGAAAGGCTCCGAGTGGACAGAGAGAGCGAGAAAAAGAGAAAGAGAGAGAAAGGGGGTGGGAACAATAGAATGGAGAAGACGGTTAGGACATTGTAGCAAACGAAAAATATTAATTTGGGAGGGAAGACAAAACAATAAGGAAAGAAGAGAAAACCAAAAAAATATTTAGTAAAGAGAGAAGAGGAAAGCAAAAAAAAGAAGAAAAAACTGAAAAAAAATATTAATTAGGAAATGAAAAGAAAACAGCGAGAAAAAAAAAGAAAAAAATGAAAAGTCAAGTCCTTTTCCAATTTTTAGTCAACTTAGAAGAAATGAGGTGGACCGAACCCAAGAATGAGGAGATACGAGAAACTGGTTCAACATAGGGAAAATAACATGTTCAAAAAATAGAGCAATATGAGAAATAGTGAAACCGGTTCAACAGACTGACAGAGAGAAAGAACAAGTTCAAAAAGAACTGGTTGAAAAGGAAAACCGGTTCGAAGGAGGTAAAGAACGAGAATTGGACCGAACACAAAAGAGAACCTAGCAGGTGGGGCGCACTCCCAAGAATGAAGGTGGTAATGCCATGTGTGTATTGAGGATTAATAGATAATTTATAGATATAGAATAGATATAGTGTACGTGGAAGAAGCTTTCTAAAGTAAATTAATGCTCACTAATAAAATTTGCTACAACAATGAAATAGAAGAAACAAAAACTTTCATTCAAAAACTTGGTGAATTACAACATTACAAACAAAAATTTAAATAGAAGAAGAAAACTTAAGGGCCAAGAAAACCCAACTAAACACATGTTCTCCACTACACCCACAATGCATGTGCTCCTAAAAATTAGTTAGCATGAAATCCACAACATAAACCTACTATTTGCACAAATTAAGCCACTACTCCACTATTTGCATGAATTAGTCAACTTCTAACCAAATTAGCCCAATTCTAGCACTACTTGCACCCACGACTTGCATAATCATAGGATCACTAACATCATAAATAACTTTGCATCATTTTCCAACACTCCCCCTTGATGCAAATTCGGTGACGCCAAGGGATCTTCTGAAGTTCAAAAATTTGTCATGAGAGAGAGCTCTTGTCAATCCATCGGCAACTTGTTCATTGGTGGAACAATTATTCATGTCAATTTGCTTATTATTGACAAGATCCCGGATGAAGTGATGATGTACATCAATGAGCTTCGTGTGCCCGTGTAAAACCAAATTCTTCATCATTGCTATGGCTGAACGGTTGTCGCGATATATCTTCGTTGGATATTCTTGTGCTTGATGTAGATCCTCCAAAATTCTTTGGCTCCAAACAGCTTGACAAGCGGCCGATGTTGCCACTATATATTCAACCTCAGAGGAGGATGATGCTGTGCTTTTCCAAGCACAAGCAGATGGATCTTCAATTTTTTTTTTTTTCCTGTCATCTTGAGAACCCGCCCAACCACTATCACCAAAACTAACCAATTTGAAATTAGTAATTGTGTGGTATCAAATACCGAAATTAATAGTTTCCCAAATATAGCGCAGAATTCATTTTGCAACTCCAAGCTGATGCTTTGTAGGATCATGCATAAATCTGGATACTAAGCTGACGAAAAACATAATATCAGGATGTGAATGTGTCAAATACATTAAACCCCCAACTATACTTTGAAAAATTGCGCATCAACTTTTTCGGTCTCATCACCTTTTGTCAATCTTTCATTCAGATTCGTAGGAGTTGCAAATCCATTGCAATTCTACAACTTAAATTCTTTGAGCAAGTCCAATGCATACTTTTCTTGGGTTAACAAGATACGATTATCAGTTTGCATAAATTGATGACCAAGAAAATAATGTAGAAGTCCCAAATCCGACATATCAAATTCATGCATCATAATTTTCTTGAAATTACGAATAAGAAGATCCGATGAACCCTTGTAAATTATGTCATCGACATCCACACAAATAATAATAATCCTTTTACCTTTCACCTTCACGTATAAATTAGGTTCATTCTCATTTTTATGAAAGTCATACTGTCGTAGATGGATATCAAGGCAGCTATAGCACGCTCTAGGGCCTTGCTTCAAGCCATAAAGAGCTTTCTTGAGCTTGTAGACTTTCTCCTCTTTTCCTTCAATAACAAAACCCTATGCCAACTCTACATAAACATCTTCATCCAAATTTTCATTTAGAAAAACCAACTAAACATCGAATTGATAAACAGACCATTTTATTTGAGCAGTTAAAGCCAATATAATTCGAACAATTTCTAAACAAGCAACACCTGAAAAAGTTTCAAGAAAATAGATACCAGGTTTTTTAACATATCCTTTGACCACAAGTCGTGCTCTGTAATTCTGAACTTTTCCGTTGGCATCATACTTTACCCCGACAAACCCATTTTACACCAATTTGCTTCTTTTTCTTTTGGCATGTTAATAAGCTCCCAAGTTTTGTTCTTTTCAATAGCCGTCATCTCACCATGCATTACGTTCTTCCATTCTTTTTTCTCACAAGCTTCTTCAAAACATACGGACTCTATAACTAAAAAAGAAAATTTGCTAGTTTCATAAATTTCTTTCAAGGATTTTACCTTTCAAGGAGGGGTTTCCGAATCTGACAATAATGAAATAGATTTTTCCACATTTTCTTTCCTTTGTCTTTTTGGAGTGTCTTGTGAAACTTCTACTTCATCATTTGGAGGTGCGAGCGATTTTCTTTCCTCAATTGCTAATGGCACTTTTGCACTTTCATTCCAATCCCAAAAACTATCTTCATCAAAAATGACATCTCGGCTTATAAGAAGTGTCTTTGTCATCGGATTGTATAGTCGATAGCCTTTTGATTCACTACTATAGCCAACCAAGATACATTTTTCACTCTTGTCATTCAAATTTTAAAATTTTTATAATTTTCGAAGTGAACAAATGCAAAGGCTATGGAACCAAAAATTCTAAAATGGCTCACCTTGGGTTTTGTTCCACACCAAGCTTCAAAAGGTATCATATTTCGTACCGCCTTGGTTGGAGATCGATTTAGGAGGGACACCGAGGTTGCCACAGCTTCAGCCCAAAAATTATTTGGAAGCTTCTTCTCTTTACATACTTCAATCCATCTCCGCTATTGTTCGATTTTCGCGCCGGCAACTCCATTTTGCTCCGATGTATGCTTCACTGTTAGTTGCCTGTACATGTCATTTTCTTTGCAAAAAGAAAAGTCAATGGATAACAAGCCCCCCATTTATCTTGTATTGGCGTAGCTCAGGGGATATTGGCGTAGCTCAGGGGATATGATCGAGCCTGGGTGGAGGTAACTAGGTAGGAGATCGAATAAAGGGTCGGGTCTGGGGATCCATAATCCGACTAGAGGGAAGGTGGGGACTGAGGGTTGCTCGTGGGCCTCCACAAGCCGTCCATCTCAGATCCAGCTACAAGCCCAATGGTTCGATGTGGTCCATGGACTCCACTAGTTGGTTAACATTCTTATAGCTACCATTGTTTGTATTGAATTGCATTTTAGTCCCTGTAAGACACCTATAAATAGGTGAAGAACTTTGGAGACAGTTATGAAGAGAATTGGCATTTCTTCTACTAGTTTCTTCTCGTATCCTCTTCTCTCTCTTCTTCTTCTCCCTCTAAACCCTCCTCAGAACTCTATCTCTTTCTCACTCAAACCCTCTCAATTCCTCATCAATGGAGAATTGTTAGCTGCATCGAGCCGAGGATCCATCATCTCCACTCAGCGCAACTCAGAGCAGCTTCATCATTGCTACGCTGAGAGGATCAGGGTGTGACAACTTGGTATCAGAGCAGCTTCGATCCACGAGGTAAGGAGAGTAGTAGTTCCATGGTTGGATCCAGATCTCAGATCTGTTGAACCAATACAGGAACGCATAACTCACAATCCGATTCTCTTTTTTTTTAAAAAAAAGGGGGGTCAGATTACAAGGGTTAGCTACTTCCAGTCGGATCTAAGGAAAGAGAGGGCGCTTCAGAGATTTGAAGAGTTCATCATCGGAGGTAGATCCGTCATTGGGTCGAAGAAGAGCAATCGATTCAAATTTGTTAGCAAAACTGCGGCGGCCATGGCGGAGGGAACCCGATTTAGAGTGCTTGATGAGCATGTGCAATCTCTGGAGCAACACTTGCATGAATTAGCCACGGGAAGCAACAAGAGGTTTGAGGAACTCCATCTCAAAATTGAGGCTATGATGGCTGAGGAACAGAGCCATTATGAAGCATTGCGCAAGGATTCAGCTACCACCACCAAGAAACTGGAGCAATTGATGGAAGTGATCTTAAATCATCAGCAGCTGTCATCCTCCAAAGACACGGCAGGGTCGATCACCCAGGAGAGAGATATCCTCCCAATCCCAAATAACTCAATTAGAGAGGATAATAGTTCTTATCAGTTGCATAGTAGGCCTAGCCAACAATTACCCTTGCCTCGATTAGAGTTCCCACATTTTAATGGAGATAATCCTAAGAATTGGGTGAGGCGATGTGAGAAGTACTTTGAGATCTTTGGAATCAAAGAGCAACAGAAATTAGAAGTTGCTGTTATGCACATGGGACCTAAGGTAGATACCTGGTTTCATGGTTATGTAACTGAAAGGGGAGTCATGAGCTGGGAAATCTTTGCCCAAGATGTTTGTAAACGATTTGACTCTGATGGTCTCCGCGATGTCGTGGAGGAATTCAATAAGTTGACTCAACAAGGAACTGCAGAAGATTATCAAGAACAATTCGAATACCTTCGGTCAAGATTATTACAAACCGCTTCCCAATTTGCTCCGGAGTATTTCTTATCTAGCTTCTTGAGTGGATTAAAGGAAGAATTAAGATTTGCAGTTAAGATGATGTATCCCCGTTCCCTCACTCAGGCTTTTGAGATAGCAAGACTGCAGGAGCAGAACATGGCAGCCATGTTGAAGAAGAGCAGAATATGGATTAAGAACCCAGGAAGTGCAACACTTTCCGACAGCAGCAAGGGTAACAGTTCGGCAACAAACCCCCAGGGGGTGGATGCCACCAGGAACTACACCAGCAAGCCAACAATGGAAAGGTCACAAACCAATAGGCAACTATGGGAACAAAGGAAGGCCGCGGGGCTATGTTTCAAGTGCGGGGATAAATACTCTTTTGGGCATCAGTGTAAACATCAAACTGTAAGTGCTATGGAGGCCGCAGGAGAGGTGACTGAAGTCTATGATGAAGAATATCTGAAGGAAGTCAATGAAGGGGATGAACAGGAGGATGAGGAAAAAGAGGAAATTGGGTTGTCAGTGCATGCCTTAAGTGCCGAAAATCTGGAAGAAACCATTAAAATTCAAGGAGAATCAAAAGGGAAAGACCTGGTCATATTGGTAGATACAGGAAGTACTCACAGCTTCCTCGATATAAACACGGCGAAGGAGATCAAGACTGCTATAGCCCCCACTTCCTCCTTGTTAGTTACTGTTGCCAATGGGCAAAAGGTTTTGAGTAAATTAAAGTGCCCAGGATTCAGTTGGAAAATGCAGAGTGAGGGATATGTGGCTGATTTGAGAGCGATTCGATTAGAAGGTTCAAGTATGATATTGGGCATTGACTGGCTAAAGCTTCATGGCGCGGTCACATTCGACTATGAGCAAAACATAGTGTCGATTATGAAAGGAGGAAAAAAAATAGAGCTCAAGGGAATGGCAGAGAAGGCAAAAATTCGAAGTATCACTGCCAGGAAATGGCATCAGGAGTATTTAGAAGGCAACTGTTGTGCAGTGGCTCAACTAACCAGTAAAGTTGAAGATCGGGATTCTGTTCCTGCCGAGATTCAAGAGATTCTGCAGCAATTTGAGGATGTGTTTCAAGAGCCACGAGGGTTACCACCCGCTAGATTACAGGATCATCGGATACCGTTGCAAGCAGGAGCCCAACCTGTTAATATTAGACCTTATCGCTATAGTTACGAACAAAAGAATGAAATTGAGAAGTTGATCAAGGAAATGCTCACCTCAAAGGTAATCCAACCGAGTAACAGTCCCTATGCTTCGCCGGTGTTGCTAGTCAAAAAAAAGGATGGAAGTTGGAGATTTTGTGTCGATTACCGACAATTGAACACACTTACTATCAAAGACAAGTACCCGATACCTATAATTGAAGACCTTTTGGATAAGTTGGGTGGATCTACTCTATTCTCAAAGATAGATTTAAGGTCAGGATATCATCAGATCCGGATGTATCCAAGCGACATTCCGAAGACGGCATTCCGAACTCATGGGGGCCACTACGAGTTTCGTGTGATGCCATTCGGGCTCACCAATGCCCCCGCCACCTTTCAAGCCATTATGAATGAGGTATTCGCTCCTTTGCTCCGCAAGTACGTTCTTATATTTTTCGATGATATATTGATTTACAGTAAGTCACTGGAGGAGCATGTAACTCACCTGGAGATGGTACTCCAAATTTTAAGAAAGAACCAACTCTATGCAAAGAGGTCGAAGTGTTTCTTTGGGCAGCGACGAATAGAATATTTGGGTTACATTATCACACCAAAGGGAATAGCTACAGATCCTTGTGAAGTTGAAGCCATGCAACAATGGCCACAGCCAACTTCAGCAAGAGAGTTAAGAGGTTTTTTGGGCCTGACTGGTTACTATAGAAAGTTTATTAAGGGGTATGGAGTTATTAGTAAACCCTTAACTGATCTATTGAAGAAAAATGGATTTGGATGGGATAATTCTGCTCAAAAGGCCTTCGAATTACTGAAGAAAGTAATGACTGAGGCCCCTGTGCTAGCCATGCCTGATTATAAAAAGACATTTATTGTGGAAGTTGACGCGTGTGAGGATGGCATTGGAGCAGTGCTGATGCAGGAGGGAAGGCCTATAGCCTATCTCAGCAAGACCATAAGCAAGAAGAATCGGGGACTGTCCACGTATGAAAAAGAGCTTTTGGGTTTGCTGATGGCCGTAACGAAGTGGAGACACTACCTGAGTATGAGGCAATTTATCATAAGAACAGACCACGAGAGCCTCAAATACCTTCTCGAACAGCGGATTACCACCACCTTGCAGTAGAAGGGGATGCTTAAATTGCTGGGACTGGATTATATGATACAGTACAAGAAGGGTAGAGAGAACAAGGTAGCTGACGCTTTATCCCGTAGGAGAACGGAGTGCGGTAGCAGCCAGGCTATCTCGGCGGTTGTTCCGGAGTGGACAGTCGATATTATTACTAGTTACGAAGGAGACGAGGACTGCCAAAGGTTAATAGCTCAACTGACAGTACAACCTAATAGTTTAGCCAATTACTCTCTGGTCCGGGGGATATTACGCTACAAAGAAAGGCTATATGTGGGATCTGGTGGAGAGTTGAGACAGAAATTGCTCATTCAGATGCATAGTTCGGCTATGGGAGGTCATTCTGGGCAGCAGACTACTTATAAGAGGATTAAGCAGACATTTTTCTGGCCAGGCCTCAAGAAGGAAGTAGAAGAGATGGTAAAGAACTGTACTATATACATTCAGAACAAACCAGATAATCAGCCTTACGCAGGGTTGCTTCAACCATTACCAGTTCCGCGACATATTTGGAGAGAAATCAGCATGGACTTTATAGAGGGACTGCCGAGGTTGGAAGGCAAAAACTCTATTCTGGTGGTCGTTGACAGACTAACCAAGTATGGGCATTTCATTCCTTTATCCCACCCTTTCACAGTCAATGAGGTTGCTAAAGCGTTCTTTGACACCATCTACAAATTGCACGGACTACCGGAGAAGATTATATCAGATCGACTTACAGAGTCTTCACTAGCGACTTGTGGAAGGATTGTTTAAGATGCTAGGGAACGAGCTACACCTGAGCACTGCATATCATCCCCAAACTAATGGCCAAACCGAGAGGCTTAATCGGTGTTTGGAAACATACTTTGCCGATGCATGTGTTTCCAACACCGCCAGTTGGCGGAGTGGCTCTCCATGCCGAATTGTGGTATAATACAAAATTACCACTCTTCTTTGGGGACATCACCATATCAGGCTCTATATGGATGTGAGCCCCGAACTATCTGGTAGCCAATCTGGGCTGGGAACTGTGCCGATGTGAGAGAATGGGGAAGGAAAGGAAGGTGTAACTCGGATCTGCGAGAAAATCTTTTGAAGGGCAGAATCGCATTGAGCAATTCGCTGACGACGTAGAGTGGACAGAGAGTTTCATGTAGGTGATTAGTTTACCTAAAGTTGCACCTTACAGACAGTGCACAGTGGCGGAAAGGCAGGACTTGAAATTGTCTTGTCGATTACTATATGGCTTCGAGATTCTTAGAGAAGATTGGTACGTGGCCTACGGTTGCAGCTTCCTGAAAGGGTCGCGAGTTCACCCGGTGTTTCATGTCTCTTTATGAAGAAGAGTCCTCCAGTGGACAGTCAGCCACAAGGGCCGCACCACAACTGGTGAGATAGAAAACCGTGTTGGAGCCGGTGGAGATACTGGATCGCCGTTCGATTCGCCGGGGGATAAGGCCGTGACCCAAGTATTTGTCAAGTGGAACCATTTCCTGATGATCTAGCGACCTGTGGGGGATTATTGGTCGTTGAAGAACAATTCCCTGGTTTGGATCTTGAGGCAAGGATGGTTTGAAGAAGGAGGGATTGTAATGGGTAGTCAGGGGATATTGGGTAGTATCAGGGGATATTGATCGAGCCTGGGTGGAGGTAACTAGGTAGGAGATCGAAATAAAGGGTCGGGTCTGGGATCCATATCCGACTAGAGGGAAGGTGTGGGACTGAGGGCGTTGCTCGTGGGCCTCAACAAGCCGTTCCATCTCAGATCAGGCTACAAGCCCAATGCGTTCGATGTGGTCCATGGACTCACATAGTTGGTTAACATTCTTATAGCTACCATTGTTTGTATTGAATTGCATTTAGGTCCCTGTAAGACAACTATAATAATAGGGTGAAGAACTTGGAGCAGTTATGAAGAGAATTGGCATTTCTTCTACTAGTTTCTTCTCGTATCCTCTTCTCTCTCTTCTTTTCTCCCTCTAACCCCTCCTCGAACTCTATCTCTTTCTCACTCAAACCCTCTCAATTCCTCATCAATGGAGAATTGTTAGCTGCATCGAGCGAGGATCCATCATCTCACTCAGCGCGAACTCAGAGCAGCTTCATCATTGCTACGCTGAGAGGATTCAGGGTGTGACATATCTATTCGAAGAATTTTGATAGGATGCTCACTTTGGTTCCAACTTGCGCCTTAAACTCCTGAAATCTGTCGAGGTGCTTCTGATTTCTATGCATGAAGTCGACCCAATCATCCCGATAAAATCATCAATGAACACAAAAGTACCTACTTTGTTAAAGACAGAGTTTGCATTGGACACCAAATGTCGGCATGTATCAATTGTAGAGGCAAGAAGCTCTCCAAGATTTCCATTGGGAAAGAAATCCGATTATTGCGCCATAACACGCACTTCACAACTTCAACATACAATCTATTCTAGGTATGCCAAGCAGTCAAGCACATATTTCTTTTGACTTCGACAATTTCAATCCATTAAAATGTAAATGACCATAATGCAAGTGCTAAAGCCATGAGATTTATTTTTGTGTTAGCAACCAAAGCGCGTCATCAATAACGAAATTCAAGTACAATTTTAGCCATATGAATGTAATCAAAACATTTGAGATCCTTCATGCCATCTCACAAAAGTTATCATAAAATTTAACAAGATATCCTTTGTTAATCATTGTCAATACTTTATAATTGGTGAGCCAAGGAAGGTAATAATAACGTCGTTGATAAGCTTTTCCACTACCTGACTTAGTTTTTATAGTAACTGTCCCTTTTCCTCAATTTGTTAGAATCTTATCATCTCCATGTTGAACTTGTAATATTACGGATTCATTAATGTGACGAAAAAGGTTTCTTAAATCCTGGATATGATTGCTCATCCACTACCAAAATCCACAAATCATCACTACTAGATTAGAATTCAAGATAGGTAAGAATAGTGTACCTTTTTTTCCTTTTTTTTCTGACATACTTAGTTTGTTGTTTTGCTTTAGCCCAACAATAAGCTTCTATATGATCATATTTCTTTACAAAAATAGTATTGCTTACTTTGTAACCTTGTTTTCGATTGCATTTTCTCGTTGTCATCTTGTTAATAGTTTGTGGCAATCTTTCTCTACATTACCTTGACCTCTTCATGACTGTAAAAACCACCTTTCCATGACTCCTTACCTACACACTTTTGGTCGTCTTTGACTTCAATTCTCGACCATTGATTTAAACGCATTTTCTGCACTTTTCTGGTTAATTATTTAGTCATTGTTAATGAGCTTAAAGAGAACCCATTAAATCATTAAATGACTACTTCAGTACTTTGACAAGTCCTTTGATTCCTCTATAGCAGCGGACAATATAATCAAATTTAGGAGGAAGACTTCCAAACTTTTTCAACAACCTTACTTCTCCTAAATATCATCACCAAGACTATTCATCTGAGTTAATATGACGAAAACTCGAGAAAAGTGATCTTGCATACCTTCGGCTTTTTTTTTATTGTAGAGATTTTCAAATTTATTTTTGGAGAGTTTGTACCTCATCGTTTCATACCGATCATGTAATTGGCATTCCTGGTTCAAACCAAGCTTCATTTGATATGGTGGCATTTGCAATTTGAGGAAATGTTGTCGTGCACTGCTTGCTGCAAACAAGCAATGCCTTGGCATCTTTTTTTTTCAGAGCTCTTTTGGATTTGCTGCCTTATTTGCACTTTTTTGAACTTTTGCTTCTACATACCAATACACCATACTCAACTAGATCCCAAAGATCTTGTGAAATCAAAAAAGTTCGCATTTTGATACTCCAAAATTCAAAATTTTCTCCATTGAAAATTGGCACCATGAATTGAGAGAATTAAGTGCACTTGCATTTTTCATGATAGAACAAGTGTAATGAGAATATACCTCTCACTTTGTACCTTCCAACTTACTAGAAGTTAGCAAGCCTTCCAACTACTTCTTACTTCAGAAAACACCACAACGCCCAGCCTTGATCACAACGGGCTTTCTAAAGTAATGCTCACTAATAAATTTGCACAGCAATGTAGTAGAAGAAATAAAAACTTTCATTCAAAACTTGGTGAATAACAAGTTTACAACAAGGATTTAAATAGAAGAAGAAAACTTGAGCCAAGAAAACCCAACTCAACACATGTTCTCCACTATTCCACTACACGTTGCTCCTAAAAATTAATTAGCATAAACTTCAACATATAAACCCACTACTTACACAAATTAAACTGCCTCCACTATTTACATGACTCAGTCAACTTCTAACTACTAGCACTACTTGACCCACTTACTTGCTTAATCATTAGGACCACTAACATCATAAATAAATTTGCATCATTTTCCAACATGTAGATGGGCAGTCAAAAATAAGCATTCTAAAGAAGTCCGAATACAAGGTGAATTTTCTATAATAGCATGTCAAATTCACCGGACTTACAGACAAAAAATGAGCAAATCAAGGTACAACCACAATTTGGAAAAGTTTATACATGGTTTCACAACTCCAGTCGAGTAATTCAAAGAAAAGGAGATCTTATTCAGAATTAGGATAGAGGTAACCCACTATTAAATAATATGAAAAAGTTTTCACCAAAAGTTAACATACAAGGAACGGTTGTTTTACAATTTCTATTGCTAAAGTCTCACTATATTTGCTCCTCCTTGACCTCAGTACAAAAGTGTCTGCGTATCTTCTTTGCTGAAATAGGGCCCTCATGTTTTATTTTGACATGTTTTAACTTTCTCTTATTTTGTTCGGGTCTATTCTTACATTTAAAAACAGAATAAATATTAGTGTATCCCTTAAAAGTTCATATATATATATATATATATATATATATATATATAATATATATATATTAGTATATATATATATATATAGTAGGGTACTATGCTATTAGGAGTAGGGATGCAAACGGATCCGGCTGTTGTGGAGCTCCGCCCGATGCCGCCCAACGGGGGCAGTAAATGGGAGAAAATAAACAGATTCGGGGGCAGGAAACGATAGGTAAATTTTACGATCCGGAGCGGATTCGGGGCAGGAACGGGAGAAATTTTGACCCGCCCCGAATCCGCTCCGAATCCGCCCCCCGAAATCGCCCAGAAAATTATTTATATTTAAAAAATATATTCTTAAAAAATAATGTATTTTAAAAAAATTCAAATACAAATAAATTAGTACTCCCATTTCTAATGTATTTGAAACTTTTAAATTTTGTTTTGAATTTGTGATTTGATATATTTTTTTTTTATAATTAATATTGTTAAATTATATATATAATATTATTAAAATTATTAATTTATAATTTATAAAATATTAATAGTATTATAATTTTATAAAAATATTAGGTTGGCGGGGCGGATTCGCGAGCGCCACGCAGAAGGCGGGTTACGAGGCGGGCGCGGATTATGAGATGTATATTTTTTTAACCGGTCACGCGAATTCGAGGCGGGAGGCAGGGACGGGATTTTGCTAGTCGGGGCGGGAGGCGGGGCGGGGCTCCTGCCCCAGATCCGCTCCCGTTTGTATCCCTAATTAGGGCACAGCAGTCCCTTGTGCTCCTAAGTTCTTAACCGCCCATCAAATTTGATAGGTGGTTAGGGTGAATGGGAGAAGAGTAATTAGAGAGAAATTGGGTTTCTCAATTTCTCTTCTCTTTGAATTTTTCTCCAATTTCTCCTCCCATTCACCCTAACCACCCATCAAATTTGATGGGCGGTTAAGAACTCAGGAGCACAAGAGCTGCTGTGCTCCTAATAGCACAGTAGCCATACTCTATATATATAGAATTAGGCTACTATACTATCTATAGTACCAGAGCTCCGGTACTATAGTCTTATTTTCGATCTTAGAGTGTTCAAATTAACGATCCACACTGTTAAAACTGATCTAGGGTATATGAAGTTCTTAGGAATAAAATTTTAGTTTTTTTCAACATCGTTTACTTAGTAAATAAATTATGTCAAAATGGACAGTGGAAATTGAATAATCTTTAAAATTTGAGTATAGGACTTTTAAATTCAAGATCAAGAATGCTAACCTTAATCTAGATAGTTTAAAGTATTTTCTATCAAAATTTGAAGAAAGTTAGATTCTTCTACACCGTTAAACTCCAAACTCGCTATAGTAGCCATTGAAAATTGACAATTTTGAAATGGTTTGATCATTAAGTAAACTATGTCGAAAAACTATAAAATTTTATTTCTAAAAATTTTAAATATCCTAGATCAGTTTTAACAGTGTGGATCGTTGATTTGAACACCCTAAGATCGAAAACGAGACTATAGTATCGAAGCTCCGGTACTATAGATAGTATAGGAGACTAGCTCTATATATATATATATATATATATATATATATATATATATATATATATATATATATATATATGTCCCTTTAAATTTTAAGATAATCTATATATCCTTCTTAAAATACCCTTTCGTTAACTTTCCATCGAGCAAGGCTACTATGCCATTAGGAGCACAGCAGCCCTTATGCTCCGAAATTTTTAACCATCCATCAATTTTGATTGATGGTTAGGATGAAAGAGAGAAGAAAAATTAGAGAAAAATTAGGTTTCCCAATTTCATTTCTCTTTGAATATCTCCCTAATTTCTCTCTCTCACCCTAACCATCTATCAAGATTGATGGATGGTTAGAAACTTAGGAGCACAAAGACTCTTGTGCTCCAAATAGCATAGGAGCCCTGCTCCTTTCTATCACTCATTTCTTAAAATTCTCTTTTTCACAAAAGCCAAAAATCACCCCATAAAGGGAAAAAAAAAAAAAAAGAGAGGTTGTGCTAGATCTATAACCCACTTTACATTGTAATCCTACAACAATCCCAATTCAATAGCTATCTTTTTTTTTTCACTTGCCTTATCATTTTTTTTTATTTACTAAACATTAAAAGGGATAAGTAAACCCCACAACACCCTTGGATAAGGGGTTGTATTGAAAATTGAGATGGATATATAAATTATTTTAAAATTTAAAAGGATTTAGCAGTTATTTGTATGCTTTTTTAAAGGATATACTACTAGTAATTAATCCTTTTAAAAAGAAAGTATTCCTCCTACATTTAGAAACCTCCTACATCCCACCTAAAACATTTTTACAAGCGATAATATTTTTATGTTAACAAAAAAAATTAGTGGCGTAGGAGATTAAAAAAAAAAAACAAAAAGATTCTACCAATTTTTGCAATGAAAAAACTTCAAATACCACACCTATGATTTTACACTTTCTCACAGTATTATGTGATTTAAAGTGTATCAATTTTGTACCTTTTAGTTTATTTTTATCCTTTTTTTATCCATTCCACTAATTTTTTTTGTTAACTTAGTAACAAAGTTAAAACCAAAGGGTATTAAAATGAATATTCGATTAACCTAGGTAGGATATCTGAAGTTTTTTATATATAATTTAACGAAATATTAACAAAAATGAAAAGATAAAAATGAAATGATAGGTCACTAACTTGATACACTTTAAACCACAGGGTATTAAAGTGAAAAAGTACGAAACCATAGGGGTGGTATTTAAAGTTTACCCTTTTAAAATTACAAAATTAACTTTAAAAAATAATTATAAAAATAGACCACTAATTAAATTTTTAAAAGCGGTAAATCATTTACCACTTTCTCTCTATAAAGAATTTAACGAGCGTGATGAATCATTCACCGCTTTCAAGTATTTTTGTTCCACTCACCATGCTGGCACTTACATGACAAAACGGAGACTATATTTACAAACAAAATTTTGACTGGTCTAATCTTAAAATAAAATTTTTGAAAACCTCTAACCTCTATTTGGTTGGGGATAAGAGGGAGATACGGGGTTAACCCTCCCTATACCCAAACACGAAAATTCTAGCCCCTTGGATAACCCATTAAGAGGTGGCATAGTTGTCCCACCCTTATTCCCACCCCTATTTAATTTTTTAAAAAAATTAATTTTAAATTTTAAATTTTAAAAATTTATAATTTATAATTTTAAAATTAAAATTTTATAATTTTAAATTATATATTTTATATTTTAATTTTTAAAATTTAATATTTTATATATTTAAATTTATATTTAATATTAAATTTAAAATTTAAAATTTAAAATTTAGAACTTTGAATTTTCGAATTTGATATTTAAAAATTTTAGAATTTAAAAGTTATATATTTACATTTTAAATTTTAAATTCAAATATAATATAAGGGCAATATCATTATTAATTTTCTATTTATAACTGTCTATTATTTTTCTTATTACATCTTATTTATCCAAACGCTATTTTTTTATTCTTGCAAATAACTCAATTTTCATCCAAACGCAAAGTTGGTCTAATTCATACTTATATCTGAACTTATGCCTATTCCTTAAATAAGCAGTTCTTGCTTATATCGAACCAAACGAAACTCTAGTGTACTAAAATTTCCCATAGGGATGTCAAGGGATACGGATATCCGAAATTTTATCTGAACCCGAATCGAATAGAGTATTAGAGTGGATTTATCCGGTACTAAATGGATATAGTTTCGAATATGGATATCAAAAATAAAAACCTGACAAATTTGGATTCGACTATGGATTTTGATTGTACCCGACCCAAATCCGACCCGAACCAAAATATATTTTACATTCTTCCGAGTCGACGATCCATTCCGTTAAACATTATTTAGAGCATTTAAAACTTCGAGGAATTAAATTTCATAATTTTTCGACATCATTTACCTTACGATCAAAAGCTCACAAAATTGACAATTTTTAACAGCCGGCATGGGATACTTGCTAGTTTAACTGTGTAAAAGAATTGAAATAGGTTGAATATTTGATAGAAAATTCTATTCACTACCTAGATAGAGATCAATAACTCCGATATTAAATTGAAGGATCCGATCATCCATTTTTAGGACGTCGTTCGATTTTAACCATTCATTTTATGCCCATTTTATATATATATGTTTGATGTTATATTTGAATTTGTATTTTAAAAATATAGATTTAATGTAAAATATTTTGAAATATTGGAAAGAGAAATAATTATTTTGGGTTCGAATTTTTGGGTTTAGGCTCAGGTTCGGGTTTCAGATTTTTGGTCGGATTCGGGTTTGGAGATGGATTTTTAAATATGTCGGATTCGGGTTCGAATTTGAATTTCGAGTTTGGAGTCTGATTCGGGTTGGGGTTTTTGAAAATCTGTCCCGAATCTAACCTGTTGACATCCCTATCCCTAGAGTGGCAGAGAGTCAAAACTTTCGCAGGAACGGCCCTGCTTTGGGGCTACTCCCGATTGGGCAAACGAGAGAATAGTGGGAAACTAGGAAATCGCCCTGCTTTTTGCGGGCATCATTGTTGACGGATACCTGAAATTTTATTTGAACATAAATTCACACAAAGCAGATTTATTCGACACTAAAAAATGCTAACAGATCTGCACTGACGGAGCTCCAGATTTGATAGCTCCAAATGGGGTGATAAGTGGGAATCAAAAATAAGAAAACAAACTCTGCTCCAAATCCTCTCAGATTTACTAAGAAAATAAAGTATGAGGCTAGATACGTCTTCCTTTCGCTAATCTGCTTCGATTAGACAAATTAACCTACTGGCACCTCGACCTACCCTCGAAAAGAATGACAAATGTGGTAAAATTAACATGTTATGAATCTGACCATATCTGGCAAGAAAACTTGGTGAGAAGTGGCAACCCTTCCCGTCGGTGAATCAAGTTGTTTATATCATGATGCAGTATAAATTGATAATTTAAATATCGAGTTTTCCACCGTTAGATTTAACCCTTTGATTATTTTTACCTATTAAATTATACTATTCAACCAACCACTCACTCAACCCTAGGGGGCCCACATTATCCTAATCACCCATTTTTCAATCCAAGGGCTAAAAAATTAATAGCACCAATAGCTTGGTACTATTGATAATATTCCAGCCTAGCTCTCTCTCTCTCTCTCTCTCTCTCTCTCTCTCTCTATATATATATATATATATATAGAGTGCGGTTACTATACTCTTATGAGTACTGTACAATCACCCTCATACTCATAAGTTATTTCGATGATAGAGCTTCCGAATCGATGATCCACACCGTTAAACGTTATCTAGAGCATTTAAAAAGTCTAGAAATCAAATTTTATAATTTTTCAACATCATTTACTTTACGATCAAAAGGTCACAAAATTGACAATTTTTAACGGCCGGTATGAGATATTTGCTAGTTTAACGGTGTAAAAGAATCGAAATTGGTTGAATTTTTGATAAAAAATTTTATTCACTACATAGATAAAGATCAATAACTTCGATTTTAAATTGAAGGATCTGATCATCCATTTTTAAGACGTCGTTCGATTTTGACCGTTCATTTTATATCTGCTTGATGAACTTTATTATAATTTTGAAAAATTACAAAATTTATTTTCTATAAGTTTCAAATACTCTAAATCATATTTAACAGAGTGGATCGTCGATTCGAAAGCTCAATCATCGACCCAATCAATCAATATTATATATATATATATATATATATATATATATATATGATTTATATTATAAATTTGTATTTAAAAATTTTAAATTTAATATAATATGTTTTGAAATATAAGAAGAAAATTATTTCAAGTTCGGGTCGAATTTTTGGGTCAGAGTTCGAGTTTCGGATTTGGATATGAATTTTTAAAATCCGTCAAATTCACTTTTGGATTCGGTTTCGAGTTTTGTAGTCGGATTTGGCTCAGGTTTTGAAATCCGCCCCGAATCCAACCCAGTTGACATCCGTCTCTGCTTTGCAGGGGTCATAATAATAGGAAAAACTTCCAAAAACCCTTCCTTGTGGTTTCAATTTTTTCACTTTAGTACCATATGGTTTA